>NW_025956090.1:0-45818 GCF_023159225.1 Perognathus longimembris pacificus | reverse complement strand
AAGGGGGTAGGCAGCTGTATATCAGGGAGTAAACCTTCTGAGAATAAAAACAGCTGGAGCTGGTTAAGGTAATTACATGAGGGAAAGGATAATGTACTGGGAACTCCGCAGAAGAATCTGATTTGTTTTGAGGGTAGAGAGATAAAGATCATTTAGGAACGACATGAACATGCTGCTTAGGTAGCTGTTTATCAGCAAATATCTCCACTGAGATTAAAAAAAGCAGTAGCTTAATAAATTAAGTACTTCCTGGTATGGTTACTGTACTGGTATCTCCCCAAAAGAATCTGGATTGTGGTGAGGGAACAGAGAAAAAAGCTCATTTAGGACCTGCACTTACGAAGGGGGTAGGCAGCTGTATATCAGGGAGTAAACCTTCTGAGAATAAAAACAGATGGAGCTTGTTTAGGTAATTACACAGGGGAAAGGATAATGTATTGGGAACTCCTCAGAAGAATCTGATTTGTGGTGAGGGGAGAGAGATAAAAGCTCATTTAGGAAAACATGAACATGCTGCGTAGGTAGTAGTTTATCAGTAAATATCTCCACTGAGATTAAGAAAAGCAGTAGCTTAATAAATTAAGTACTTCCTGGTATGGTTACTGTATTGGTAACTCCCCAAAAGAATCTGCATTGTGGCGAGGGAAGAGAGAAATAAGCTCATTTAGGACCTGAACTTACGAAGGGGGTAGGCAGCTGTATATCAGGGAGTAAACCTTCTGAGAATAAAAACAGCTGGAGCTTGTTAAGGTAATTACACAGGGGAAAGGATGATGTACTGGGAACTCCTCAGAAGAATCTGAATTGTGGTGAGGGGAGAGAGATAAAAGCTCATTTAGGAACGACATGAACATGCTGCGTAGGTAGCTGTTTATCAGTAAATATCTCCACTGAGATTAAGAAAAGCAGTAGCTTAATAAATTAAGTACTTCCTGGTTTGGTTACTGTACTGGTAACTCTCGCAAAAGAATCTGGATTGTGGTGAGGGAAGAGAGAAAAAAGCTCATTTAGGACCTGCACTTACGAAGGGGGTAGGCAGCTGTATATCAGGGAGTAAACCTTCTGAGAATAAAAACAGCTGGAGCTTGTTAAGGTAATTACACAGGGGAAAGGATATGTACTGGGAACTCCTCAGAAGAATTGATTTGTTTTGAGGGGAGAGAGATAACAGGTCATTTAGGAACGACATGAACATGCTGCTTAGGTAGCTGTTTATCAGCAAATATCTCCACTGAGATTAAAAAAAGCAGTAGCTTAATAAATTAAGTACTTCCTGGTATGGTTACTGTACTGGTGTCTCCCCAAAAGAATCTGGATTGTGGTGAGGGAAGAGAGAAAAAAGCTCATTTAGGACCTGGACTTACGAAGGGGGTAGGCTGCTGTATATCAGGGAGTAAACCTTCTGAGAATAAAAACAGCTGGAGCTTGTTAAGGTAATTACACAGGGGAAAGCACAATGTACTGGGAACTTCCCAGAAGATTCTGATTTGTGGTGAGGGGAGAGAGATAAAAGCTCATTTAGGAACGACATGAACATGCTGCGTAGGTAGCTGTTTATCAGTAAATATCTCCACTGAGATTAAGAAAAGCTGTAGCTTAATAAATTAAGTACTTCCTGGTATGGTTACTGTACTGGTAACTCCCCAAAAGAATCTGGATTGTGGTGAGGGAACAGAGAAAAAAGCTCATTTATGACCTGCACTTTCGAAGGGGGTAGGCAGCTGTATATCAGGGTGTAAACCTTCTGAGAATAAAAACAGCTGGAGCTTGTTAAGGTAATTACACAGCGGAAAGGATAATGTACTGGGAACTCCTCAGAAGAATCTGATTTGTGGTGAGGGGAGAGAGATAAAAGCTCATTTAGGAACGACATGAACATGCTGCTTAGGTAGCTGTTTATCAGTAAATATCTCCACTGAGATTAAGAAAAGCAGTAGCTTAATAAATTAAGTACTTCCTGGTATGGTTACTGTACTGGTAACTCCCCAAAAGAATCTGGATTGTGGTGAGGGAACAGAGAAAAAAGCTCATTTAGGACCTGCACTTACGAAGGGGTTAGGCAGCAGTATATCAGGGAGTAAACCTTCTGAGAATAAAAACAGCTGGAGCTTGTTAAGGTAATTACACAGGGGAAAGGATAATGTACTGGGAACTCCTCAGAAGAATCTGATTTGTGTTTAGGGGAGAGAGATAAAAGCTCATTTAGGAACGACATGAACATGCTGCGTAGGTAGCTGTTTATCAGTAAATATCTCCACTGAGATTAAGAAAAGCAGTAGCTTAATAAATTAAGTACTTCCTGGTATGGTTACTGTACTGGTAACTCCCCAAAAGAATCTGGATTGTTGTGAGGGAACAGAGAAAAAAGCTCATTTAGGACCTGCACTTACAAAGGGCATAGGCAGCATTATGTCAGGGAGTAAACCTTCTGAGAATAAAAACAGCTGGAGCTTCTTAAGGTAAGTACACAGGGGAAAGGATAATGTACTGCGAACTCCTCTGTAGAATCTGATTTGTGGTGAGGGGAGAGAGATAAAAGCTCATTTAGGAACGACATGAACATGCTGCAAGGTACCTGTTTATCAGTAAATATCTCCACTGAGATTAAGAAAAGCAGTAGCTTAATAAACTAAGTACTTCCTGGTATGGTTACTGTACTGGAAACTCCCCAAAAGAATCTGGATTGTGGAGAGGGAACAGAGAAAAAAGCTCATTTAGGACCTGCACTTACGAAGGGGGTATGCAGCTGTATATCAGGGAGTAAACCTTATGAGAATAAAACAGCTGGAGCTTGTTAAGGTAATTACACAGGGGAAAGGATAATGTACTGGGAACTCCTCAGAAGAATCTGATTTGTTTTGAGGGGAGAGAGATAAAAGCTCATATAGGAACGACATGGACATGCTGTGTAGGTAGCTTGTTTATCAGTAAATATCTCCACTGAGATTAAGAAAAGCAGTAGCTTAATATATTAAGTACTTCCTAGTATGGTTACTATACTGGTAACTCCCCAAAAGAATCTGGACTGTGGTGAGGGAACAGAGAAAAACGCTCATTTAGGACCTGCACTTACGAATGGTTTAGGCAGCTGTATATCAGGGCGTAAAACTTCTGAGAATAAAAACAGCTGGAGCTTGTTAGGTAATTACACAGCGGAAAGGATAATGTACTGGGAACTCCTCAGAAGAATCTCATTTGTGGTGAGGGGAGAGAGATAAAAGCTCATTTAGGAACGACATGAACATGCTGCTTAGGTAGCTGTTTATCAGTAAATATCTCCACTGAGATTAAGAAAAGCAGTAGATTAATATATTAAGTACTTCCTAGTATGGTTACTGTACTGGTAACTCCCCAAAAGAATCTGGATTGTGGTGAGGGAATAGAGAAAAACGCTCATTTAGGACCTGCACTTACGAATGGGGTAGGCAGCTGTATATCAGGGCGTAAACCTTCTGAGAATAAAAACAGCTGGCGCTTGTTAAGGTAATTTCACAGCGGAAAGGATAATGTACTGGGAACTCCTCAGAAGAAACTCATTTGTGGTGAGGGGAATGACATAAAAGCTCATTTAGGAACGACATGAACATGCTGCTTAGGTAGCTGTTTATCAGTAAATATCTCCACTGAGATTAAGAAAAGCAGTAGCTTAATGAATTAAGTACTTCCTGGTATGGTTACTGTACTGGTAACTCCCCAAAAGAATCTGGATTGTGGTGAGGGAACAGAGAAAAAAGCTCATTTAGGACCTGCACTTACGAAGGGGGTAGGCAGCAGTATATCAGGGAGTAAACCTTCTGAGAATAAAAACAGCTGGAGCTTGTTAAGGTAATTACACAGGGGAAAGGATAATGTACTGGGAACTCCTCAGAAGAATCTGATTTGTGGTGAGGGGAGAGAGATAAAAGCTCATTTAGGAACGACATGAACATGCTGCATAGGTAGCTGTTTACCAGTAAATATCTCCACTGAGATTAAGAAAAGCAGTAGCTTAATAAATTAAGTACTTCCTGGTATGGTTACTGTACTGGTAACTCCCCAAAAGAATCTGGATTGTGGTGAGGGAACAGAGAAAAAAGCTCATTTAGGACCTGCACTTACGAAGGGGGTAGGCAGCTGTATATCAGGGAGTAAACCTTATGAGAATAAAAACAGCTGGAGCTTGTTAAGGTAATTACACAGGGGAAAGGATAATGTACTGGGAACTCCTCAGAACAATCTGATTCGTGGTGAGGGGAGAGAGATAAAAGCTCATTTAGGAACGACATGAACATGCTGCGTAGGTAGCTGTTTATCAGTAAATATCTCCACTGAGATTAAGAAAAGCAGTAGCTTAATAAATTAAGTACTTCCTGGTATGGTTACTGTACTGGTAACTCCCCAAAAGAATCTGGATTGTGGTGAGGGAACAGAGAAAAAAGCTCATTTAGGACCTGCACTTACGAAGGGGGTAGGCAGCAGTATATGAGGGAGTAAACCTTATGAGAATAAAAACAGCTGGAGCTTGTTAAGGTAATTACACAGGGGAAAGGATAATGTACTGGGAACTCCTCAGAAGAATCTGATTTGTTTTGAGGGGAGAGAGATAAAAGCTCTTATAGGAACGACATGGACATGCTGTGTAGGTAGCTGTTTATCAGTAAATATCTCCACTGAGATTAAGAAAAGCAGTAGCTTAATATATTATGTACTTCCTAGTATGGTTACTGTACTGGTAACTCCCCAAAAGGAATCTGGATTGTGGTGAGGGAACAGAGAAAACGCTCATTTAGGACCTGCATTTACGAATGGGGTAGGCAGCTGTATATCAGGGAGTAAACCTTATGAGAATAAAAACAGCTGGAGCTTGTTAAGGTAATTACACAGGGGAAAGGATAATGTACTGGAACTCCTCAGAAGAATCTGATTTGTGGTGAGTGGAGAGATATAAAAGCTCATTTAGGAACGACATGAACATGCTGCGAAGGTAGCTGTTTATCAGTAAATATCTCCACTGAGATTAAGAAAAGCAGTAGCTTAATAAATTAAGTACTTCCTGATATGGTTACTGTACTGGTAACTCCCCAAAAGAATCTGGATTGTGGGGAGGGAACAGAGAAAAAAGCTCATTTAGGACCTGCACTTACGAAGGGGGTAGGCAGCTGTATATCAGGGAGTAAACCTTCTGAGAATAAAAACAGCTGGAGCTTGTTAAGGTAATTACACAGGGGAAAGGATAATGTACTGGGAACTCCTCAGAAGAATCTGATTTGTGGTGAGGGGAGAGAGATAAAAGCTCATTTAGGAACGACATGAACATGCTGCGTAGGTAGCTGTTTATCAGTAAATATCTCCACTGAAATTAAGAAAAGCAGTAGCTTAATAAATTAAGTACTTCCTGGTATGGTTACTGTACTGGTAACTCCCCAAAAGAATCTGGATTGTGGTGAGGGAACAGAGAAAAAAGCTCATTTAGGACCTGCACTTACGAAGGGGTAGGCAGCTGTATATCAGGGAGTAAACCTTCTGAGAATAAAACAGCTGGAGCTTGTTAAGGTAATTTACACAGGGGAAAGGATAATGTACAGGGAACTCCTCAGAAGAATCTGATTTGTGGTGAGGGAGAGAGATAAAAGCTCATTTAGAACGACATGAACATGCTGCGTAGGTAGCTGTTTATCAGTAAATATCTCCACTGATATTAAGAAAAGCAGGAGCTTAATAAATTATATACTTCCTGGTATGGTTACTGTACTGGTAACTCCCCAAAAGAATCTGGATTGGGTGAGGGAACAGAGAAAAAAGCTCATTTAGGACCTACACTTACGAAGGGGGTAGGCAGCTGTATATCAGGGAGTAAAACTTCTGAGAATAAAAAAAGTTGGAGCTTGTTAAGGTAATTTACACAGGGGAAAGGATAATGTACTGGGAACTCCTCAGAAGAATCTGATTTGTGGTGAGGGGAGAGAGATAAAAGCTCATTTAGGAACGACATGAACATGCTGCGTAGGTAGCTGTTTATCAGTAAATATCTCCACTGAGATTAAGAAAAGCAGTAGAGCCCTGGGATATGGCCTAGTGGTAAGAGTGCCTGCCTCTTATTCACGAGGCCCTGGGTTCGATTCCCCAGCACCACATATACAGAAAACGGCCAGAAGCGGCACTGTGGTTCAAGGGGCAGAGTGCTAGCCTTGAGCGGGAAGAAACCAGGGACAGTGCTCAGGCCCTAGGTCCCAAGGCCCAAGACTGGCCAAAAAAAAAAAAAAAGAAAGAAAAAAAAGAAAACCAGTAGCTTAATAAATTAAGTACTTCCTGGTATGGTTACTGTACTGGTAACTCCCCAACAGAATCTGGATTGCGGTGAGGGAACAGAGAAAAAGCACATTTAGGACCTGCACTTACGAAGGGCGTAGGCAGCTGTATATCAGGGAGTAAACCTTCTGAGAATAAAAACAACTGGAGATTGTCAAGGTAATTACACAGGGGAAAGGATAATGTACTGGGAACTCCTCAGAAGAATTTGATTTTTGGTGAGGGGAGAGAGGTAAAAGGTCATTTATGAACGACATGAACATACTGCATAAGTAGCTGTTTATCAGTAAATATCTCCACTGAGATTAAGAAAAGCAGTAGCTTAATAAATTAAGTAGTTCCTGGTATGGTTACTGTACTGGAAACTCCCCAAAAGAATCTGGATTGTGGTGAGGGAACAGAGAAAAAAGCTCATTTAGGACCCTGCACTTACAAAGGGGATAGGCAGCTGTATATCAGGGAGTAAAACCTTCTGAGAATAAAAACAGCTGGAGCTTGTTAAGGTAATTACACAGGGGAAAGGATAATGTACTGGGAACTCCTCAGAAGATTCTGATTTGTGGTGAGGGGAGAGAGATAAAAGCTCATTTAGGAACGACATGAACATGCTGCGTAGGTAGCTGTTTATCAGTAAATATCTCCACTGAGATTAAGAAAAGCAGTAGCTTAATGAATTAAGTACTTCCTGGTATGGTTACTGTACTGGTAACTCCCCCCAAAAAGAATCTGGATTGTGGTGAGGGAACAAGAAAAAAGCTCATTTAGGACCTGCACTTACGAAGGGGGTAGGCAGCTGTATATCAGGTAGTAAACCTTCTGAGAATAAAAACAGCTGGAGCTTGTTAAGATAATTACACAGGAGAAAGGATAATGTACTGGGAACTCCTCAGAAGAATCTGATTTGTGGTGAGGGGAGAGAGATAAAAGCTCATTTAGGAACGACATGAACATGCTGCGTAGGTAGCTGTTTATCAGTAAATATCTACAATGAGATTAAGAAAAGCAGTAGCTTATTAAATTAAGTACTTCCTGGTATGGGTACTGTACTGGTAACTCCACAAAAGAATCTGGATTGTGGTGAGGGAACAGAGAAAAAAGCTCATTTAGGACCTGCACTTACAAAGGGGATACGCAGCTGTATATCAGGGAGTAAACCTTCTGAGAATAAAAACAGCTGGAGCTTGTTAAGGTAATTACACAGGGGAAAGGATAATGTACTGGGAACTCCTCAGAAGAATCTGATTTGTGGTGAGGGGAGAGAGATAAAAGCTCATTTAGGAACGACATGAACATGCTGCGTAGGTAGCTGTTTATCAGTAAATATCTCCACTGAGATTAAGAAAAGCAGTAGCTTAATAAATTAAGTAGTTCCTGTTATGGGTTACTGTACTGGAAACTCCCCTAAAGAATCTGGATTGTGGTGAGGGAACAGAGAAAAAAGCTCATTTAGGACCTGCACTTACGAAGGGGGTAGGCAGCTGTATATCAGGGAGTAAACCTTCTGAGAATAAAAACAGCTGGAGCTTGTTAAGGTAATTGCACCGGGGAAAGGATAATGTACTGGAACTCCTCAGAAGATTCTGATTTGTGGTGAGGGGAGAGAGATAAAAGCTCATTTAGGAACGACATGAACATGCTGCGTAGGTAGCTGTTTATCAGTAAATATCTCCACTGAGATTAAGAAAAGCAGTAGCTTAATGAATTAAGTACTTCCTGGTATGGTTACTGTACTGGTAACTCCCCAAAAGAATCTGGATTGTAATGAGGGAACAGAGAAAAAAGCTCATTTAGGACCTGCACTTACGAAGGGGGTAGGCAGCTGTATATCAGGTAGTAAACCTTCTGAGAATAAAAACAGCTGGAGCTTGTTAAGGTAATTAAACAGGCGAAAGGATAATGTACTGGGAACTCCTCAGAAGAATCTAATTTGTGGTGAGGGGAGAGAGATAAAAGCTCATTTAGGAACGACATGAACATGCTGCATAGGTAGCTGTTTATCAGTAAATATCTCCACTGAGATTAAGAAAAGCAGTAGCTTAATAAAATAAGTACTTCCTGGTATGGTGACTGTACTGGTAATTCCCCAATAGAATCTGGATTGTGGTGAGGGAACAGAGAAAAAAGCTCATTTAGGACCTGCACTTACGAAGGGGGTAGGCAGCAGTATATCAGGGAGTAAACCTTCTGAGAATAAAACAGCTGGAGCTTGTTAAGGTAATTACACAGGGGAAAGGATAATGTACGGGGAACTCCTCAGAAGAATCTGATTTGTGGTGAGGGGAGAGAGATAAAAGCTCATTTAGGAACGACATGAACATGCTGCGTAGGTGGCTGTTTATCAGTAAATATCTCCACTGAGATTAAGAAAAGCAGTAGCTTAATAAATTAAGTACTTCCTGGTATGGTGACTGTACTGGTAACTAACCAAAAGAATCTGGATTGTGGTGAGGGAACAGAGAAAAAAGCTCATTTAGGACCTGCACTTACAAAGGGGGTAGGCAGCTGTATATCAGGAGTAAACCTTCTGAGAATAAAAACAGCTGGAGCTTGTTAAGGTAATTACACAGGGGAAAGGATAATGTACTGGAACTCCTCAGAAGAATCTGATTTGTGGTGAGGGGAGAGAGATAAAAGCTCATTTAGGAACGACATGAACATGCTGCGTAGGTAGCTGTTTATCAGTAAATATCTCCACTGAGATTAAGAAAAGCAGTAGCTTGATAAATTAAGTACTTCCTGGTATGGTTACTGTACTGGTAACTCCCCAAAAGAATCTGGATTGTGGTGAGGGAACAGAGAAAAAAGCTCATTTAGGACCTGCACTTACGAAGGGGGTAGGCAGCTGTATGTCAGGTAGTAAACCTTCTGTGAATAAAAACAGCTGGAGCTTGTTAAGGTAATTTACACAGGGGAAAGGATAATGTACTGGAACTCCTCAGAAGAATCTGATTTGTGGTGAGGGGAGAGAGATAAAAGCTTATTTAAGAACGACATGAACATGCTGCATAGGTAGCTGTTTAGCAGTAAATATCACCACTGAGATTAAGAATAGCAGTAGCTTAATAAATTTTGTACTTCCTGGTATGGTTACTGTACTGGTAACTCCCCAAAAGAATCTGGATTGTGGTGACGGAACAGAGAAAAAAGCTCATTTAGGACCTGTACTTACGAAGGTGGTAGGCAGCTGTATATCAGGGAGTAAACATTCTGAGAATAAAAACAGCTGGAGCTTGTTAAGGTAATTACACAGGGGAAAGGATAATGTACTGGGAACTCCTCAGAGGAACCTGATTTGTGGTGAGGGGAGAGAGATAAAAGCTCATTTAGGAACGACATGAACATGCTGCATAGGTAGCTGTTTATCAGTAAATATCTCCACTGAGATTAAGAAAAGCAGTAGCTTAATAAATTAAGTACTTCATGTATGGTTACTGTACTGGTAATTCCCCAATAGAATTTGGATTGTGGTGAGGGAACAGTGAAAACAGCTCATTTAGGACCTGCACTACGAAGGGGGTAGGCAGCAGTATATCAGGGAGTAAACCTTCTGAGAATAAAAACAGCTGGAGCTTGTTAAGGTAATTACACAGGGGAAAGGATAATGTGCCTGGGAACTCCTCAGAAGAATCTGATTTGTGGTGAGGGGAGAGAGATAAAAGCTCATTTAAGAACGACATGAACATGCTGCGTATGTAGCTGTTTATCAGTAATTATCTCCCACTGAGATTAAGAGAACCAGTAGCTTAATAAATTAAGTACTTCCTGGTATGGTTACTGTACATGTAACTCCCCAAAAGAATCTGGATTGTGGTGAGGGAACAGAGAAAAAAGCTCATTTAGGACCTGCACTTACGAAGGGGGTAGGCAGCTGTATATCAGGTAGTAAACCTTCTGTGAATAAAAACAGCTGGAGCTTGTTAAGGTAATTACACAGGGGAAGGATAATGTACTGGGAACTCCTCAGAAGAATCTGATTTGTGGTGAGGGGAGAGAGATAAAAGCTCATTTAGGAACGACATGAACATGCTGCGTAGGTAGCTGTTTATCAGTAAATATCTCACTGAGATTAAGAAAAGCAGTAGCTTAATGAATTAAGTACTTCCTGGTATGGTTACTGTACTGGTAACTCCCAAAAGAATCTGGATTGTGGTGAGGGAACAGAGAAAAAAGCTCATTTAGACCTGCACTTACGAAGGGGGTAGGCAGCTGTATATCAGGTAGTAAACCTTCTGAGAAAAAAAAAACTGGAGCTTGTTAAGGTAATTACACAGGCGAAAGGATAATGTACGGGGAACTCCTCAGAAGAATCTGATTTGTGGTGAGGGGAGAGAGATAAAAGCTCATTTAGGAACGACATGAACATGCTGCATAGGTAGCTGTTTATCAGTAAATATCTCCACTGAGATTAAGAAAAGCAGTAGCTTAATAAATTAAGTACTTCCTGGTATGGTTACTGTACTGTAATTCCCCCATAAAATCTGGATTGTGGTGAGGGAACAGAGAAAAAAATCTCATTTAGGACCTGCACTACGAAGGGGGTAGGCAGCAGTATATCAGGGAGTAAACCTTCTGAGAATAAATACAGCTAGAGCTTGTTAAGGTAATTACACAGGGGAAATGATAATGTACTGGGAACTCCTCCAGAAGAATCTGATTTGTGGTGAGGGGAGAGAGATAAAAGCTCATTTAGGAACGACATGAACATGCTGCGTAGGTAGCTGTTTATCAGTAAATATCTCCACTGAGATTAAGAAAAGCAGTAGCTTAATAAATTAAGTACTTCCTGGTATGGGTACTGTACTGGTAACTCCACAAAATAATCTGGATTGTGGTGAGGGAACAGAGAAAAAAGCTCATTTAGGACCTGCCACTTCAAAGGGGATAGGCAGCTGTATATCAGGGAGTAACCTTCTGAGAATAAAAACAGCTGGAGCTTGTTAAGGTAATTACACAGGGGAAAGGATAATGTACTGGGAACTCCTCAGAAGAATCTGATTTGTGGTGAGGGGAGAGAGATAAAAGCTCATTTAGGAACGACATGAACATGCTGCGTAGGTAGCTGTTTATCAGTAAATATCTCCACTGAGATTAAGAAAAGCAGTAGCTTAATAAATTAAGTAGTTCCTGTATGGTTACTGTACTGGAAACTCCCCAAAAGAATCTGGATTGTGGTGAGGGAACAGAGAAAAAAGCTCATTTAGGACCTGCACTTACGAAGGGGGTAGGCAGCTGTATATCAGGAGTAAACCTTCTGAGAATAAAAACAGCTGGAGCTTGTTAAGGTAATTGCACAGGGGAAAGGATAATGTACTGGGAACTCCTCAGAAGATTCTGATTTGTGGTGAGGGGAGAGAGATAAAAGCTCATTTAGGAACGACATGAACATGCTGCGTAGGTAGCTGTTTATCAGTAAATATCTCCACTGATATTAAGAAAAGCAGTAGCTTAATGAATTAAGTACTTCATGGTATGGTTACTGTACTGGTAACTCCCCAAAAGAATCTGGATTGTGGTGAGGGAACAGAGAAAAAATCTCATTTAGGACCTGCACATACGAAGGGGGTAGGCGGCTGTATATCAGGTAGTAAACCTTCTGAGAATAAAAACAGCTGGAGCTTGTTAAGGTAATTACACAGGCGAAAGGATAATGTACTGGGAACTCCTCAGAAGAATCTGATTTGTGGTGAGGGAGAGAGATAAAAGCTCATTTAGGAACGACATGAACATGCTTGCGTAGGTAGCTGTTTATCAGTAAATATAACCACTGAGATTAAGAAAAGCAGTAGCTTAGTAAATTAAGTACTTCCTGGTATGGGTTACTGTACTGGTAACTCCCCAAAAGAATCTGGATTGTGGTGAGGGAACAGAGAAAAAAGCTCATTTAGGACCTGAACTTACGAAGGGCTAGGCAGCTGTATATCAGGGAGTAAACCTTCTGAGAATAAAAAACAGCTGGAGCTTGTTAAGGTAATTACACAAGGGAAAGGATAATGTACTGGGAACTCCTCAGAAGAATCTGATTTGTGGTGAGGGGAGAGAGATAAAAGCTCATTTAGGAACGACATGAACATGTTGCGTAGGTAGCTGTTATCAGTAAATATCTCCACTGAGATTAAGAAAAGCAGTAGTTTAATAAATTAAGTACTTCCTGGTATGGTTACTGTAACTGGTAACTCCCCAAAAGAATCTGGATTGTGGTGAGGGAACAGAGAAAAAAGCTCATTTAGGACCTGCACTTAAGAAGGGGGTAGGCAGCTGTATATCAGGGAGTAAACCTTCTGAGAATAAAAACAGCTGGAGCTTGTTAAGGTAATTACACAGGGGAAAGGATAATGGTACTGGGAACTCCTCAGAAGAATCTGATTTGTGGTGAGGGGAGAGAGATAAAAGCTCATTTAGGAACAACATGAACATGCTGCGTAGGTAGCTGTTTATCAGTAAATATCTCCACTGAGATTAAGAAAGCAGTAGCTTCATAAATTAAGTACTTCCTGGTATGGTTACTGTACTGGTAACTCCCCAAAAGAATCTGGATTGTGGTGAGGGAACAGAGAAAAAAGCTCATTTAGGACCTGCACTTTCGAAGGGGGTAGGCAGCTGTATATCAGGGAGTAAACCCTCTGAGAATAAAAACAGCTGGAGCTTGTTAAGGTAATTACACAGGGGAAAGCATAATGTACTGGAACTCCTCAGAAGAATCTGAATTGTGGTGAGGGTTAGAGATAAAGCTCATTTAGTAACGACATGAACATGCTGCGTAGGTAGCTGTTTATCAGTAAATATCTCCACTGAGATTAAGAAAAGCAGTAGCTTAACAAATTAAGTACTTCCTGGTATGGTTACAGTACTGGTACTCCCCAAAAGAATCTGGATTGTGGTGAGGGAACAGAGAAAAAAGCTCATTTAGGACCTGCACTTACGAAGGGGGTAGGAAGCTGTATATCAGGGAGTAAGCCTTCTGAGAATAAAAACAGCTGGAGCTTGTTAAGGTAATTACACAGGGGAAAGGATAATGTACTGGGAACTCCTCAGAAGAATCTGATTTGTGGTGAGGGGAGAGAGATAAAAGCTCATTTAGGAACGACATGAACATGCTGCGTAGGTAGCTGTTTATCAGTAAATATCTCCACTGAGATTAAGAAAAGCGGTAGCTTAATAAATTAAGTACTTCCTGGTATGGTTACTCTACTGGTAACTCCCCAAAAGAATCTGATTGTGGTGAGGGAACAGAGAAAAGAGCTCATTTAGGACCTGCACTTACGAAGGGGGTAGGCAGCTGTATATCAGGGAGTAAACCTTCTGAGAATAAAAACAGCTGGAGCTTCTTAAGGTAATTACACAGGGGAAAGGATAAAGTACTGGGAACTCCTCAGAAGAATCTGATTAGTGGTGAGGGGAGAGAGATAAAAGCTCATTTATGAAAGACATGAACATGCTGCGTAGGTAGCTGTTTATCAGTAAATATCTCCACTGAGATTAAGAACAGCAGTAGCTTTATAAATTAAGTACTTCTGGTATGGTTACTGTACTGGTAACTCCCCAAAAGAATCTGGATTGTGGTGAGGGAACAGAGAAAAAAGCTCATTTAGGACTGCACTTACGAAGGGGGTAGGGCAGCTGTATATCAGGGAGTAAACCTTCTGAGAATAAAAAACAGCTGGAGCTTGTTAAGGTAATTACACAGGGGAAAGGATAATGTACTGGGAACTCCTCAGAAGAATCTGATTCGTGGTGAGGGGAGAGAGATAAAAGCTCATTAGGAACGACATGAACATGCTGCGTAGGTAGCTGTTTATCAGTAAATATCTCCACTGAGATTAAGAAAAGCAGTAGCTTAATAAATTAAGTACTTCCTGTTATGGTTACTGTACTGGTAACTCCCCAAAAGCATCTGGATTGTGGTGAGGGAACAGAGAAAAAAGCTCATTTAGGACCTGCACTTACGAAGGGGTAGGCAGCTGTATATCAGGGAGTAAACCTTCTGAGAATAAAAACAGCTGGAGCTTGTTAAGGTAATTACACAGGGGAAAGGATAATGTACTGGGAACTCCTCAGAAGAATCTGATTTGTGGTGAGGGGAGAGAGATAAAAGCTCATTTAGGAACGACATGAACATGCTGCGTAGGTAGCTGTTATCAGTAAATATCTCCACTGAGATGAAGAAAAGCAGTAGCTTAATAAATAAAGTACTTCCTGGAATGGTTACTGTGCTGGTAACTCCCCAAAAGAATCTGGATTGTGTTGAGGAAACAGAGAAAAAAGCTCATTTAGGACCTGCACTTACGAAGGGGGTAGGCAGCTGTATATCAGGGAGTAAACCTTCTGAGAATAAAAACAGCTGGAGCTTGTTAAGGTAATTACACAGGGGAAAGGATAATGTACTGGAACTCCTCAGAAGAATCTGATTTGTGGTGAGGGAGAGAGATAAAAGCTCATTTAGGAACGACATGAACATGCTGCGTAGGTAGCTGTTTATCAGTAAATATATCCACTGAGATTAAGAAAAGCAGTAGCTTAGTAAATTAAGTACTTCTGGTATGGTTACTGTACTGGTAACTCCCCAAAAGAATCTGGATTGTGGTGAGGGAACAGAGAAAAAAGCTCATTTAGGACCTGAACTTACGAAGGGCTAGGCAGCTGTATATCAGGGAGTAAACCTTCTGAGAATAAAAACAGCTGGAGCTTGTTAAGGTAATTACACAAGGGAAAGGATAATGTACTGGGAACTCCTCAGAAGATTCTGATTTGTGGTGAGGGGAGAGAGATAAAAGCTCATTTAGGAACGACATGAACCATGTTGCGTAGGTAGCTGTTTATCAGTAAATATCTCCACTGAGATTAAGAAAAGCAGTAGTTTAATAAATTAAGTACTTCCTGGTATGGTTACTGTACTGATAACTCCCCAAAGAATCTGGATTGTGGTGAGGGAACAGAGAAAAAAGCTCATTTAGGACCTGCACTTACGAAGGGGGTAGGCAGCTGTATATCAGGGAGTAAACCTTCTGAGAATAAAAACAGCTGGAGCTTGTTAAGGTAATTACACAGGGGAAAGGATAATGTACTGGGAACTCCTCAGAAGAATCTGATTTGTGGTGAGGGGAGAGAGATAAAAGCTCATTTAGGAACGACATGAACATGCTGCGTAGGTAGCTGTTTATCAGTAAATATCTCCACTGAGATGAAGAAAAGCAGTAGCTTAATAAATTAAGTACTTCCTGGTATGGTTACTGTACTGGTAACTCCCCAAAAGAATCTGGATTGTGGTGAGGGGAACAGAGAAAAAAGCTCATTTAGGACCTGCACTTACGAAGGGGGTAGGCAGCTGTATATCAGGGAGTAAACCCTCTGAGAATAAAAACAGCTGGAGCTTGTTAAGGTAATTACACAGGGGAAAGGATAATGTACTGGGAACTCCTCAGGAAGAATCTGAATTGTGGTGAGGGTGAGAGATAAAAGCTCATTTAGTAACGACATGAACATGCTGCGTAGGTAGCGGTTTATCAGTAAATATCTCCACTGAGATTAAGAAAAGCAGTAGCTTAATAAATTAAGTACTTCCTGGTATGGTTACTGTACTGGTAACTCCCCAAAAGAATCTGGATTGTGGTGAGGGAACAGAGAAAAAAGCTCATTTAGGACCTGCACTTACGAAGGGGGTATGAAGTTGTATATCAGGGAGTAAGCCTTCTGAGAATAAAAACAGCTGGAGCTTGTTAAGGTAATTACACAGGGAAAGGATAATGTACTGGGAACTCCTCAGAAGAATCTGATTGTGGTGAGGGGAGAGAGATAAAAGCTCATTTAGGAACGACATGAACATGCTGCGTAGGTAGCTGTTTATCAGTAAATATCTCCACTGAGATTAAGAAAAGCGGTAGCTTAATAAATTAAGTACTTCCTGGTATGGTTACTCTACTGGTAACTCCCCAAAAGAATCTGGATTGTGGTGAGGGAACAGAGAAAAAAAGCTCATTTAGGACCTGCACTTACGAAGGGGGTAGGCAGCTGTATATCAGGGAGTAAACCTTCTGAGAATAAAAACAGCTGAAGCTTCTTAAGGTAATTACACAGGGGAAAGGATAAAGTACTGGGAACTCCTCAGAAGAATCTGATTAGTGGTGAGAGGACAGAGATAAAAGCTCATTTATGAAAGACATGAACATGCTGCTTAGGTAGCTGTTTATCAGTAAATATCTCCACTGAGATTAAGAACAGCAGTAGCTTTATAAATTAAGTACTTCCTGGTATGGTTACTGTACTGGTAACTCCCCAAAAGAATCTGGATTGTGGTGAGGGAACAGAGAAAAAAGCTCATTAGGACCTGCACTTACGAAGGGGGTAGGCAGCTGTATATCAGGGAGTAAACCTTCTGAGAATAAAAACAGCTGGAGTTGTTAAGGTAATTACACAGGGGAAAGGATAATGTACTGGAACTCCTCAGAAGAATCTGATTCGTGGTGAGGGGAGAGAGATAAAAGCTCATTTAGCAACGACATGAACATGCTGCGTAGGTAGCTGTTTATCAGTAAATATCTCACTGAGATTAAGAAAGCAGTAGCTTAATAAATTAATTACTTCCTGATTGTTTCCTCTACTGGTAACTCCCCAAAAGAATCTGGATTGTGGTGAGGGAACAGAGAAAAAAGCTCATTTAGGACCTGCACTTACGAAGGGGGTAGGCAGCTGTATATCAGGGAGTAAACCTTCTGAGAATAAAAACAGCTGGAGCTTGTTAAGGTAATTACACAGGGGAAAGGATAATGTACTGGGAACTCCTCAGAAGAATCTGATTTTTGGTGAGGGGAGAGAGATAAAAGCTCATTTAGGAATGACATGAACATGCTGCGTACGTAGCTGTTTATCAGTAAATATCTCCACTGAGATTAAGAAAAGCAGTAGCTTAATTAATTAAGTACTTCCTGGTATGGTTACTGTACTGGTAACTCCCCAAAAGAATCTGGACTGTGGTGAGGTAACAGAGAAAAAAGCTCATTTAGGACCTGCACTTACGAAGGGGGTAGGCAGCTGTATATCAGGGAGTAAACCTTCTGAGAATAAAAACAGCTGGAGCTTGTTAAGGTAATTACACAGGGGAAAGGATAATGTACTGGGAACTCCTCAGAAGAATCTGATTTGTGTGAGGGGAGAGAGATAAAAGCTCATTTATGAACGACATGAACATGCTGCATAAGTAGCTGTTTATCAGTAAATATCTCCACTGAGATTAAGAAAAGCAGTAGCTTAATAAATTAAGTATTTCCTGGTATGGTTACTGTACTGGTAACTCCCCAAAAGAATCTGGATTGTGGTGAGGGAACAGAGAAAAAAGCTCATTTAGGACCTGCACATTACGAAGGGGCTAGGCAGCTGTATATCAGGGAGTAAACCTTCTGAGAATAAAAACAGCTGGAGCTTGTTAAGGTAATTACACAGGGGAAAGGATAATGTACTGGGAACTCCTCAGAAGAATCTGATTCGTGGTGAGGGGAGAGATAAAAGCTCATTTAGGAACGACATGAACATGCTGCGTAGGTAGGTGTTTATCAGTAAATATCTCCACTGAGATTAAGAAAAGCAGTAGCTTAATAAATTAAGTACTTCCTGTTATGGTTATTGTACTGGTAACTCCCCAAAAGCATCTGGATTGTGGTGAGGGAACAGAGAAAAAAGCTCATTTAGGACCTGCACTTACGAAGGGGGTAGGCAGCTGTATATCAGGGAGTAAACCTTCTGAGAATAAAAACAGCTGGAGCTTGTTAAGGTAATTACACAGGGAAAAGGATAATGTACTGGGAACTCCTCAGAAGAATCTGATTTTTGGTGAGGGGACAGAGATAAAAGCTCATTTAGGAACGACATGAACATGCTGCGTAGGTAGCTGTTTATCAGTAAATATCTCCACTGAGATTAAGAAAAGCAGTAGCTTAATAAATTAAGTACTTCCTGGTATGGTTACTGTACTGGTAACTCCCAAAGAATCTGGATTGTGGTGAGGGAACAGAGAAAAAAGCTCATTTTAGGACCTGCACTTACGAAGGGGGTAGGCAGCTGTATTACAGGGAGTAAACATTCTGAGAATAAAACAGCTGGATCTTCTTAAGGTAATTACACAAGGGAAAGGATAATGTACTGGAACTCCTCAGAAGAATCTGATTCGTGGTGAGGGGAGAGAGATAAAAGCTCATTTAGGAACGACATGAACATGCTGCGTAGGTAGCTGTTTATGAGTAAATATCTCCACTGAGATTAAGAAAAGCAGTAGCTTAATAAATTAAGTACTTCCTGGTATGGTTACTGTACTGGTAACTCCCCAAAAGAATCTAGATTGTGGTGAGGGAACAGAGAATAAAGCTCATTTAGAACCTGCACTTACGAAGGGGGTAGGCAGCTGTATAACAGGGAGTAAACATTCTGAGAATAAAAACAGCTGGAAACTTGTTAAGGTAATTACACAGGGGAAAGGAATAATGTACTGGGAACTCCTCAGAAGAATCTGATTTGTGGTGAGGGGAGAGAGATAAAAGCTCATTTAGGAACGACATGAACATGCTGCGTAGGTAGCTGTTTATCAGTAACTATCTCCACTGAGATTAAGAAAACAGTAGCTTAATAAATTAAGTACTTCCTGTATGGTTACTGTACTGGTAACTCCCCAAAAGAATCTGGATTGTGGTGAGGGAACAGAGAAAAAAGCTCATTTAGGACCTGCACTTACGAAGGGGGTAGGCAGCTGTATATCAGGGAGTAAACCTTCTGAGAATAAAAACAGCTGGAGCTTGTTAAGGTAATTACACAGGGGAAAGGATAATGTACTGGAACTCCTCAGAAGAATCTGATTCGTGGTGAGGGGAGAGAGATAAAAGCTCATTTAGCAACGACATGAACATGCTGCGTAGGTAGCTGTTTATCAGTAAATATCTCCACTGAGATTAAGAAAAGCAGTAGCTTAATGAATTAAGTACTTCCTGGTATGGTTACTGTACTGGTAACTCCCCAAAAGAATCTGGACTGTGGTGAGGGAACAGAGAAAAAAGCTCATTTAGGACCTGCACTTACGAAGGGGGTAGGCAGCTGTATATCAGGGAGTAAACCTTCTGAGAATAAAAACAGCTGGAGCTTGTTAAGGTAATTACACAGGGGAAAGGATAATGTACTGGGAACTCCTCAGAAGAATCTGATTTTTGGTGAGGGGACAGAGATAAAAGCTCATTTAGGAACGACATGAACATGCTGCGTAGGTAGCTGTTTATCAGTAAATATCTCCACTGAGATTAAGAAAAGCAGTAGCTTAATAAATTAAGTACTTCCTGGTATGGTTACTGTACTGGTAACTCCCCAAAGAATCTGGATTGTGGTGAGGTAACAGAGAAAAAAGCTCATTTAGGACCTGCACTTACGAAGGGGTTAGGCAGCTGTATATCAGGGAGTAAACCTTCTGAGAATAAAAACAGCTGGAGCTTGTTAAGGTAATTACACAGGGGAAAGGATAATGTACTGGAACTCCTCAGAAGAATCTGATTCGTGGTGAGGGGGAGAGAGATAAAAGCTCATTTAGCAACGACATGAACATGCTGCGTAGGTAGCTGTTTATCAGTAAATATCTCCACTGAGATTAAGAAAAGCATTAGCTTAATGAATTAAGTACTTCCTGGTATGGTTACTGTACTGGTAACTCCCCAAAAGAATCTGGACTGTGGTGAGGGAACAGAGAAAAAAGCTCATTTAGGACCTGCACTTACGAAGGGGGTAGGCAGCTGTATATCAGGGAGTAAACCTTCTGAGAATAAAAACAGCTGGAGCTTGTTAAGGTAATTACACAGGGGAAAGGATAATGTACTGGGAACTCCTCAGAAGAATCTGATTTTTGGTGAGGGGACAGAGATAAAAGCTCATTTAGGAACGACATGAACATGCTGCGTAGGTAGCTGTTTATCAGTAAATATCTCCACTGAGATTAAGAAAAGCAGTAGCTTAATAAATTAAGTACTTCCTGGTATGGTTACTGTACTGGTAACTCCCAAAAGAATCTGGATTGTGGTGAGGGAACAGAGAAAAAAGCTCATTTAGGACCTGCACTTACGAAGGGGGTAGGCAGCTGTATAACAGGGAGTAAACATTCTGAGAATAAAAACAGCTGGATCTTCTTAAGGTAATTACACAGGGAAAGGATAATGTACTGGGAACTCCTCAGAAGAATCTGATTCGTGGTGAGGGGAGAGAGATAAAAGCTCATTTAGGAACGACATGAACATGCTGCGTAGGTAGCTGTTTATGAGTAAATATCTCCACTGAGATTAAGAAAAGCAGTAGCTTAATAAATTAAGTACTTCCTGGTATGGTTACTGTACTGGTAACTCCCCAAAAGAATCTAGATTGTGGTGAGGGAACAGAGAATAAAGGTCATTTAGAACCTGCACTTACGAAGGGGGTAGGCAGCTGTATATCAGGGAGTAAACCTTCTGAGAATAAAAACAGCTGGAACTTGTTAAGGTAATTACACAGGGGAAAGGATAATGTACTGGGAACTCCTCAGAAGAATCTGATTTGTGGTGAGGGGAGAGAGATAAAAGCTCATTTAGGAACGACATGAACATGCTGCGTAGGTAGCTGTTTATCAGTAACTATCTCCACTGAGATTAAGAAAACAGTAGCTTATAAATTAAGTACTTCCTGGTATGGTTACTGTACTGGTACTCCCAAAAGAATCTGGATTGTGGTGAGGGAACAGAGAAAAAAGCTCATTTAGGACCTGCACTTACGAAGGGGTAGGCAGCTGTATATCAGGGAGTAAACCTTCTGAGATAAAAACAAATGGAGCTTATTAAGGTAATTACACAGGGGAAAAGATGAAGTACTAGGAACTCCTCAGAAGAATCTGATTTCTGGTGAGGGGAGAGAGATAAAAGCTCACTTAGAACGACATGAACATGCTGCATACGTAGCTGTTTATCATAAATATCTCCACTGAGATTAAGAAAAGCAGTAGCTTAATAAATTAAGTACTTCCTGGTATGGTTACTGGTACTGGTAACTCCCCAAAAGAATCTGGATTGTGGTGAGGGAACAGAGAAAAAAGCTCATTTAGGACCTCCACTGACCTAAGGGGGTAGGCAGCTGTATATCAGGGAGTAAACCTTCTGATAATAAAAACAGCTGGAGCTTGTTAAGGTAATTACACAGGGGAAATTATACATTACTGGGAACTCCTCAGAAGAATCTGATTTGTGGTGAGGGGAGAGAGATAAAAGCTCATTTAGCAACGACATGAACATGCTGCGTAGGTAGCTGTTTATCAGGAAATATCTCCACTGAGATTTAAAACAGCAGTAGCTTAATAAATTAAGTACTTCCTGGTATGGTTACTGTACTGGTAACTCCCCAAAAGTATCTGGATTGTGGTGAGGGAACAGAGAAAAAAGCTCATTTAGGACCTGCACTTACGAAGGGGGTAGGCAGCTGTATATCACGGAGTAAACCTTCTGAAAATAAAAACAGCTGGAGCTTGTTAAGGTAATTACACAGGGGAAATTATAAAGTACTGGGAACTCCTCAGAAGAATCTGATTTGTGGTGAGGGGAGAGAGATAAAAGCTCATTTAGGAACGACATGAACATGCTGCATACGTAGCTGTTTATCAGTAAATATCTCCACTGAGATTAAGACACAGCAGTAGCTTAATAAATTAAGTACGTTCCTGGTATGGTTACTGTACTGGTAACTCCCCAAAAGAATCTGGATTGTGGTGAGGGAACAGAGAAAAAAGCTCATTTAGGACCTGCACTTACGAAGGGCTACCAGCTGTATATCAGGGGGTAAACCTTCTGAGATTAAAAACAGCTGGAGCTTGTTAAGGTAATTACACAGGGAAAGGATAATGTACTGGAACTCCTCAGAAGAATCTGATTTGTGGTGAGGGGAGAGAGATAAAAGCTCATTTAGGAACGACATGAACATGCTGCGTAGGTAGCTGTTTATCAGTAAATATCTCCACTGAGATTAAGAAAAGCAGTAGCTTAATAAATTAAGTACTTCCTGGTATGGTTACTGTACTGGTAACCTCCCCAAAAGAATCTGGATTGTGGTGAGGGAACAGAGAAAAAAGCACATTTAGGACCTGCACTTACGAAGGGGGTAGGCAGCTGTATATCAGGGAGTAAACCTTCTGAGAATAAAAACAGCTGGAGCTTGTTAAGGTAATTACACAGGGGAAAGGATAATGTACTGGGAACTCCTCAGAAGAATCTGATTAGTGGTGAGGGGAGAGAGATAAAAGCTCATTTCGGAACGACATGAACATGCTGCGTAGGTTGCTGTTTATCAGTAAATATCTCCACTGAGATTAAGAAAGCAGTAGCTTAATAAATTAAGTACTTCTTGGTATGGGTACTGTACTGGTAACTCCCCAAAAGAATCTGGATTGTGGTGAGGGAACAGAGAAAAAAGCTCATTTAGGACCTGCACTTACGAAGGGGGTAGGCAGCTGTATATCAGGAAGTAAACCTTCGGAGAATAAAAACAGCTGGAGCTTGTTAAGGTAATACACAGGGGAAAGGACGATGTACTGCGGAATTCCTCAGAAGAATCCTATTTGTGGCTGAGTGGAGAGAGATAAACGCTCATTTAGGAACGACATGAACATGCTGCTTAGGTAGCTGTTCATCAGTAAATATCTCCACTGAGATTAAGAAAAGCAGTAACTTAATAATTACGTACTTCCTGGTATGGTTACTGTACTGGTAACTCCCCAAAAGAATCTGGATTGTGGTGAGGGAACAGAGAAAAAAGCTCATTTAGGACCTGCACTTACGAAGGGGGTAGGCAGCTGTATATCAGGGAGTAAACCTTCTGAGAATAAAAACAGCTGGAGCTTGTTAAGGTAATTACACAGGGGAAATTATAAAGTACCGGAACTGCTCAGAATGAATCTGATTTGTGGTGAGGAGAGAGATAAAAGCACATTGGGAACGACATGGACATGCTGCGTAGTAGCTGTTTATCAGTAAATATCTCCACTGAGATTAGAGAAGCAGTAGCTTAATAAATTAAGTACTTCCTGGTATGGTTACTGTACTGGTAACGATGCCCCCAAAAGAATCTGGATTGTGGTGAGGGAACAGAGAAAAAAGCTCATTTAGGACCTGCACTTACGAAGGGGGTAGGCAGCTGTATATCAGGGAGTAAACCTTCTGAGAATAAAAACAGCTGGAGCTTGTTAAGGTAATTACACAGGGGAAATTATAAAGTACTGGGAACTCCTCAGAAGAATCTGATTAGCTGGTGAGGGGAGAGAGATAAAGCACATTTAGGAACGACATGAACATGCTGCGTAGGTAGCTGTTTATCAGTAAATATCTCCACTGAGATGAAGAAAAGCAGTAGCTTAATAAATTAAGTACGTCCTGGTATAGTTACTGTACTGGGAACTACCCAAAAGAATCTGAATTGTGGTGAGGGAACAGAGAAAAAAGCTCATTTAGGACCTGCACTTACGAAGGGGGTAGTCAGCTGTATATCAGGGAGTAAACCTTCTGAGAATAAAAACAGCTGGAGCTTGTTAAGGTAATTACAGAGGGGACAGGATAATGTACTGGGGAACTCCTCAGAAGAATCTGATTTGTGGTGAGGGGAGAGAGATAAAAGCTCATTTAGGAACGACATGAACATGCTGCGTAGGTAGCTGTTTATCAGTAAATATCTCCACTGAGATTAAGAAAGCAGTAGCTTAATAAATTAAGTACTTCCTGGTATGGTTACTGTACTGGTAACTCCCCAAAAGAATCTGGATTGTGGTGAGGAACAGAGAAAAAAGCTCATTTAGGACCTGCACTTTCGAAGGGGGTAGGCCAGCTGTATATCAGGAGTAAACCTTCTGAGAATAAAAACAGCTGGAGCTTGTTAAGGTAATTACACAGGGGAAAATTATAAAGTACAGGGAACTCCTCAGAAGAATCTGATTTGTGGTGAGGGGAGAGAGAGTGAAAAGCACATTTAGGAACGACATGAACATGCTGCGTATGTAGCTGTTTATCAGTAAATATCTCCACTGAGATTAAGAAAAGCAGTAGCTTAATAAATTAAGTACTTCCTGGTATGGTTACTGTACTGGTAACTCCCCAAAAGAATCTGGATTGTGGTGAGGGAACAGAGATAAAAGCTCATTTAGGACCTGCACTTATGAAGGGGGTAGGCAGCAGTATATCAGGGAGTAAACCTTCTGAGAATAAAAACAGCTGGAGCTTGTTAAGATAATTACACAGGGGAAAGGATAATGTACTGGGAACCTCCTCAGAAGAATCTGATTTGTGGTGAGTGAGAGAGATAAAAGCTCATTTAGGAACGACATGAACATGTTGCGTAGGTAGCTGTTTATCAGTAAATATCTCCACTGAGATTAAGAAAAGCAGTAGCTTAATAAATTAATTACTTCCTGGTATGGTTACTGTACTGGTAACTCCCCAAAAGACTCTGGATTGTGGTTCGGGAACATAGAAAAAAGCTCATATAGGACCTGCACTTACGAAGGGAGTAGGCAGCTGTATATCAGGAGTAAACCTTCTGAGAATAAAACAGCTGGAGCTTGTTAGGGACTAAACAGGGAAAGGATAATGTACCTGGGGAACTCCTCAGAAGAATCTGATTTGTGGTGAGGGGAGATAGATAAAAGCTCATTTAGGAACGACATGAACATGCTACGTAGGTAGCTGTTCATCAGTAAATATCTCCACTGAGATTAAGAAAGCAGTAGCTTAATAAGTTAAGTACTTCCTTGTATGGTTACTGTATTGGTAACTCCCCAAAAGAATCTGGATTGTGGTGAGGGAACAGAGAAAAAAGCTCATTTATGACCTGCACTTACGAAGGGGGTAGGCAGCAGTATATCACGGAGTAAACCTTCTGAGAATAAAAACAGCTGGAGCTTGTTAAGGTAATTACACAGGGGAAAGGATAATGTACTGGGAATAATTCAGAAGAATCTGATTTGTGGTGAGGGGAGAGAGATAAAAGTTCATTAGGAACGACAAGAACATGCTGGGTAGGTAGCAGTATATCAGGGAGTAAACCGTCTGAGAATAAAAACAGCTGGAGCTTGTTAAGGGAATTACACGGGGGAAAGGATAATGTACTGGAACTCCTCAGAAGAATCTGATTTGTGGTTAGGGGAGAGAGATAAAAGCTCATTTAGGAACGACATGAACATGCTGCGTAGGTAGCTGTTTATCAGTAAATATCTCCACTGAGATAAAGAAAAGCAGTAGCTTAATAAATTAAGTACTTCCTGGTATGGTTACTGTACTGGTAACTCCCCAAAGAATCTGGATTGTGTGAGGCAAACAGAGAAAAAGCTAATTTAGGACCTGCACTTACGAAGGGGGTAGCCAGCTGTATATCAGGAGTAAACCTTCTGAGAATAAAACAGCTG
Organism: Perognathus longimembris pacificus; assembly: GCF_023159225.1. Classification (NCBI taxonomy): domain Eukaryota; kingdom Metazoa; phylum Chordata; class Mammalia; order Rodentia; family Heteromyidae; genus Perognathus; species Perognathus longimembris. The sequence continues at coordinate 20,110 of NW_025956090.1, read as the reverse complement.
GAGCTTGTTAAGGTAATTACACAGGTGAAAAGATGAAATACTGGGAACTCCTCAGAAGAATCTGATTTGTGTTGGGGGAGAGAGATAAAAGCTCATTTAGGAACGACATGAACATGCTGCATACGTAGCTGTTTATCAGTAAATATCTCCACTGAGATTAAGAAAAGCAGTAGCTTAATAAATTAAGTACTTCCTGGTATGGTTACTGTACTGGTAACTTCCCCAAAGAATCTGGATTGTGGTGAGGGAACCAGAGAAAAAAGCTCATTAGGACCTGCACTTACGCAGGGGGTAGGCAGCTGTATATCAGGGAGTAAACCTTCTGAGAATAAAAACAGCTGGAGCTTGTTAAAGTAATTACACAGGAGAAAGGATAATGTACTGGGAACTCCTCAGAAGATCTGACATTGTGGTGAGGGGAGAGAGATAAAAGCTCATTGAGGAAGGACATGAACATGCTGCGTAGGTAGCTGTTTATCAGTAAATATCTCCACTGAGATGAAGAAAAGCAGTAGCTTAATAAATTAAGTACTTCCTGGTATGGTTACTGTACTGGAAACTCCCAAAAGAATCTGGATTGTGGTGAGGGAACAGAGAAAAAAGCTCATTTAGGACCTGCACTTACGAAGGGGTAGGGCAGCAGTATATCAGGGAGTAAACCTTCTGAGAATAAAAACAGCTGGAGGCTTGTTAAGGTAATTACACAGGGGAAAGGATAATGTACTGGGAACTCCTCAGAAGAATCTGATTTGTGGTGAGGGAGAGAGATAAAAGCTCATTTAGGAACGACATGAACATTGCTGCGTAGGTAGCTGTTTATCAGTAAATATCTCCACTGAGATTAAGAAAAGCGGTAGCTTAATAAATTAAGTACTTCCTGGTATAGTTACTCTACTGGTAACTCCCCAAAAGAATCTGGATTGTGGTGAGGGAACAGAGAAAAAAAGCTCATTTAGGACCTGCACTTACGAAGGGGGTAGGCAGCTGTATATCAGGGAGTAAACCTTCTGAGTTTAAAAACAGCTGGAGCTTGTTAAAGTAATTACACAGGGGAAAGGATAATGTACTGGGACTCCTCAGAAGAATCTGAATTGTGGTGAGGGGAGAGAGATAAAAGCTCATTGAGGAACGACATGAACATGCTGCGTAGGTAGCTGTTTATCAGTAAATATCTCCACTGAGATGAAGAAAAGCAGTAGCTTAATAAATTAAGCAACTTCCTGGTATGGTTACTGTACTGAAACTCCCCAAAAGAATCTGGATTGTGGTGAGGGAACAGAGAAAAAAGCTCATTTAGGACCTGCACTTACGAATTGGGTAGGCAGCTGTATATCAGGGAGTAAACCTCTGGGAATAAAAACAGCTGGAGCTTGTTAAGGTAATTACACAGGGAAAGGATAATGTACTGGGAACTCCTCAGAAGAATCTGATTTGTGGGAGGGGAGAGAGATAAAAGCTCATTTAGGAACGACATGAACATGCTGCGTACGTAGCTGTTTATCAGTAAATATCTCCACTGAGATTAAGAAAAGCAGTAGCTTAATAAATTAAGTACTTCCTGGTATGGTTACTGTACTGGTAACCTCCCCAAAAGAATCTGGATTGTGGTGAGGGAACAGAGAAAAAAGCTCATTTAGGACCTGCACTTACGAAGGAGATAGGCAGCAGTATATCAGGGAGTAAACCTTCTGAGAATAAAAACAGCTGGAGCTTGTTAAGGTAATTACACAGGGGAAAGGATAATGTACTGAGAACTCCTCAGAGAATCTGATTTGTGGTGAGGGGAGAGAGATAAAAGCTCATTTAGGAACGACATGAACATGCTGCGTAGGTAGCTGTTTATCAGTAAATATCTCCACTGAGATTAAGAAAAGCAGTAGCTTAATAAATTAAGTACTTCCTGGTATGGTTATTTTACTGGTAACTCCCCAAAAGAATCTGGATTGTGGTGAGGAACAGAGAAAAAAGCTCATTTAGGACCTGCACTTACGAAGGGGTAGGCAGGTGTATATCAGGGAGTAAACCTTCTGAGAATAAAAACAGCTGGAGCTTGTTAAGGTAATTACACAGGGGAAAGGACAAAGTACTGGGAACTCCTCAGAAGAATCTGATTTGTGGTGAGGGGGAGAGAGATAAAAGCTAATTTAGGAACGACATGAACATGCTGCGTAGGTAGCTGTTTATCAGTAAATATCTCCACTGAGATTAAGAAAAGCAGTAGCTTAATATGTTAAGTACTTCCTTGTATGGTTACTGTATTGGTAACCTCCCCAAAGAATCTGGATTGTGGTGAGGGAACAGAGAAAAAAGCTCATTTACTGACCTGCACTTACGAAGGGGGTAGGCAGCAGTATATCAGGGAGTAAACCTTCTGAGATAAAAACAGCTGGAGCTTGTTAAGGTAATTACACAGGGGAAAGGATAATGTACTTGGGAACTCCTCAAAAGAATCTGATTTGTGGTGAGGGGAGAGAGATAAAAGCTCATTTAGGAACGACATGAACATGCTGCATACGTAGCTGTTTATCAGTAAATATCTCCACTGAGATTAAGAAAAGCAGTAGCTTAATAAATTAAGTACTTCCTGGTATGGTTACTGTACTGGTATTCCCCAAAAGAATCTGGATTGTGGTGAGGGAACAGAGAAAAAAGCTCATTTAGGACCTGCACTTACGAAGGGGGTAGGCAGCTGTATATCAGGTGTAAACCTTCTGAGAATAAAAACAGCTGGAGCTTGTTAAAGTAATTACACAGGAGAAAGGATAATGTACTGGGAACTCCTCAGAAGAATCTGATTTGTGGTGAGCGGGAGAGAGATAAAAGCTCATTGAGGAAGGACATGAACATGCTGCGTACGTAGCTGTTCATCAGTAAATATCTCCACTGAGATTAAGAAAAGCAGTAGCTTAATAAGTTAAGTACTTCCTTGTATGGTTACTGTATTGGTAACTCCCCAAAAGAATCTGGATTGTGGTTAGGAACATAGAAAAAAGCTCATATAGGACCTGCACTTACGAAGGGAGTAGGCAGCTGTATATCAGGGAGTAAACCTTCTGAGAATAAAAACAGCTGGAGCTTGTTAAGGGAATTAAACAGGGAAAGGATAATGTACTGGGAACCTCCTCAGAAGAATCTGATTTGTGGTGAGGGGAGAGAGATAAAAGCTCATTTAGGAACGACATGAACATGCTGCGTAGGTAGCTGTTTATCAGTAAATATCTCCACTGAGATTAAGAAAAGCAGTAGCTTAATAAATTAAGTACTTCCTGGTATGGTTATTTTACTGGTAACTCCCCAAAAGAATCTGGATTGTGCGTGAGGAACAGAGAAAAAAGCTCATTTAGGACCTGCACTTACGAAGGGGGTAGGCAGGTGTATATCAGGGAGTAAACCTTCTGAGAATAAAACAGCTGGAGCTTGTTAAGGTAATTACACAGGGAAAGGACAAAGTACTGGGAACTCCTCAGAAGAATCTGATTTGTGGTGAGGGGAGAGAGATAAAAGCTCATTTAGGAACGACATGAACATGCTGCGTAGGTAGCTGTTTATCAGTAAATATCTCCACTGAGATTAAGAAAAGCAGTAGCTTAATAAGTTAAGTACTTCCTTGTATGGTTACTGTATTGGTAACTCCCCAAAGAATCTGGATTGTGAGAGGGAACAGAGAAAAAAGCTCATTTATGACCTGCACTTACGAAGGGGGTAGGCAGCAGTATATCAGGGAGTAAACCTTCTGAGAATAAAAACAGCTGGAGCGTGTTAAGGTAATTACACAGGGAAAGGATAATGTACTGGGAATAATTCAGAAGAATCTGATTTGTGGTGAGGGCGGGAGAGAGAAAAGCTCATTTAGAACGACATGAACATGCTGCGTAGGTAGCTGTATATCAGGGAGTAAACCGTCTGAGAATAAAAACAGCTGGAGCTTGTTAAGGGAATTTACACGGGGAAAGGATAATGTACTGGGAACTCCTCAGAAGAATCTGATTTGTGGTGAGGGGAGAGAGATAAAAGCTCATTTAGGAACGACATGGAACATGCTGCGTAGGTAGCTGTTTATCAGTAAATATCTCCACTGAGATTAAGAAAAGCAGTAGCTTAATAAATTAAGTACTTCCTGGTATGGTTACTGTACTGGTAACTCCCCAAAGAATCTGGATTGTGGTGAGGTAACAGAGAAAAAAGCTAATTTAGGACCTGCACTTACGAAGGGGGTAGGCAGCTGTATATCAGGGAGTAAACCTTCTGAGAATAAAAACAGCTGGAGCTTGTTAAGGTAATTACACAGGTGAAAAGATGAATACTGGGAACTCCTCAGAAGAATCTGATTTGTGTTGGGGGAGAGAGATAAAAGCTCATTTAGGAACGACATGAACCATGCTGCATACGTAGCTGTTTATCAGTAAATATCTCCACTGAGATTAAGAAAAGCAGTAGCTTAATAAATTAACGTACTTCCTGGTATGGTTACTGTACTGGTAATTCCCCAAAAGAATCTGGATTGTGGTGAGGGAATAGAGAAAAAAGCTCATTTAGGACCTGCACTTACGAAGGGGGTAGGCAGCTGTATATCAGGAGTAAACCTTCTGAGAATAAAAACAGCTGGAGCTTGTTAAAGTCATTACACAGGAGAAAGGATAATGTACTGGAACTCCTCAGAAGAATCTGAATTGTGGTGAGGGGAGAGAGATAAAAGCTCATTGAGGAACGACATGAACATGCTGCGTACGTAGCTGTTCATCAGTAAATATCTCCACTGAGATTAAGAAAAGCAGTAGCTTAATAAGTTAAGTACTTCCTTGTATGGTTACTGTATTGGTAACCTCCCCAAAAGAATCTGGATTGTGGATAGGGAACATAGAAAAAAGCTCATATAGGACCTGCACTTACGAAGGGAGTAGGCAGCTGTATATCAGGGAGTAAACCTTCTGAGAATAAAAACAGCTGGAGCTTGTTAAGGGAATTAAACAGGGGAAAGGATAATGTACTGGGAACTCCTCAGAAGAATCTGATTTGTGGTGAGGGGAGAGAGATAAAAGCTCATTTAGGAACGACATGAACATGCTGCGTAGGTAGCTGTTTATCAATAAATATCTCCACTGAGATTAAGAAAAGCAAGTAGCTTAATAAAATTAAGTACTTCCTGTATGGTTACTGTACTGGTAACTCCCCAAAAGATCTGGATTGTGGTGAGGGAACAGAGAAAAAAGCTCATTCAGGACCTGCACTTACGAAGGGGGTAGGCAGCAGTATATCAGGGAGTAAACCTTCTGAGAATAAAAACAGCTGGAGCTTGTTAAGGTAATTACACAGGGAAAGGATAATGTACTGAGAAACTCCTCAGAGAATCTGATTTGTGGTGAGGGGAGAGAGATAAAAGCTCATTTAGGAACGACATGAACATGCTGCGTAGGTAGCTGTTTATCAGTACATATCTCCACTGAGATTAAGAAAAGCAGTAGCTTAATAAATTAAGTACTTCCTGGTATGGTTACTGTACTGGTAACTCCCCAAAAGAATCTGGATTGTGGTGAGGGAACAGAGAAAAAAGCTCATTTAGGACCTGCACTTACGAAGGGGGCAGGCAGGTGTATATCAGGAGTAAACCTTCTGAGATAAAAACAGCTGGAGCTTGTTAAGGTAATTACACAGGGGAAAGGATAATGTACTGGAACTCCTCAGAAGAATCTGATTCGTGGTGAGGGGAGAGACGATAAAAGCTCATTTAGGAACGACATGAACATGCTGCGTACGTAGCTGTTTATCAGTAAATATCTCCACTGAGATTAAGAAAAGCAGTAGCTAATAAATAAGTACTTCCTGATATGGTTACTGTACTGGTAACTCCCCAAAAGAATCTGAATTGTGGAGAGGGAACATAGAAAAAAGCTCATTTAGGACCTGCACTTACGAAGGGGGTAGGCAGCTGTATATCAGGGAGTAAACCTTCTGAGGATAAACAACAGCTGGAGCTTGTTAAGGTAATTACACAGGGGAAAGGATAAAGTACTGGGAACTCCTCAGAAGAATCTGATTTGTGGTGAGGGGAGAGAGATAAAAGTCATTTAGAACGACATGAACAATGCTCCGTAGGTAGCTGTTTATCAGTAAATATCTCCACTGAGATTAAGAAAAGCAGTAGCTTAATAAATTAAGTACTTTCCTGGTATGATACTGTACTGGTAACTCCACAAAAGAATCGGATTGTGGTGAGGGAACAGAGAAAAAAGCTCATTTAGGACCTGCACTTACGAAGGGGGTAGGCATCTGTATATCAGGGAGTAAACCTTCTGAGAATAAAAACAGCTGGAGCTTGTTAAGGTAATTACACAGGGGAAAGAATAATGTACTGGGAACCGCTCAGAAGAATCTGATTTGTGGTGAGGGGAGAGAGATAAAAGCTCATTTAGGAAGGACATGAACATGCTGCGTAGGTAGCTGTTTATCAGTAAATACTCAACTGAGATTAAGAAAAGCAGTAGCTTAATAAATTAAGTACTTCCTGGTATGATTACTGTACTGGAACTCCCCAAGAGAATCTGGATTGTGGTGAGGGAACAGAGAAAAAACTCATTTAAGACCTGCACTTACCAAGGGGGTAGGCAGCTGTATATCAGGGAGTAAACCTTCTGAGAATAAAACCGCTGAGCTTGTTAAGGTAATTACACAGGGGCAAGGATAATGTACTGGGAACTCCTCAGAAGAATCTGATTTGTGGTGAGGTCAGAGAGATAAAAGCTCATTTAAGAACGACATGAACATGCTGCGTAGGTAGCTGTTTATCAGTAAATATCTGCACTGAGATTAAGAAAAGCAGTAGCTTAATAAATTAAGTACTTCCTGGTATGGTTACTGTACTGTAACTCCCCATAAGAATCTGGATTGTGGTGAGGGAACAGAGAAAAAGGTCATTTAGGACCTGCACTTACGAAGGGGGTAGGCAGCTGTATATCAGGGAGTAAAGCTCTGAGAATAAAAACAGCTGAAGCTTGTTAAGGTAATTACACAGGGGAAAGGATAATGTACTGGGAACTCCTCAGAAGAATCTGATTTGTGGTGAGGGGAGAGAGATAAAAGCTCATTTAGGAACGACATGAACATGCTGCGTAGGTAGTTGTTTATCAGTAAATATCTCCACTGAGATTAAGAAAAGCAGTAGCTTAATAAACTAAGTACTTCCTGGTATGGTTACTGTACTGGTAACTCCCCAAAAGAATCTGGATTGTGGTGAGGGAACAGAGAAAAAAGCTCATTTAGGACGTGCACTGACGAAGGGGGTAGGCAGCTGTATATCAGGGAGTATACCTTCTGAGAATAAAAACAGCTGGAGCTTGTTAAGGTAATTACACTGGGGAAATTATAAAGTACTGGGAACTCCTCAGAAGAATCTGATTTGTGGTGAGAGGGAGAGAGATAAAAGCTCATTTAGGAACGACATGAACATATTGCGTAGGTAGCTGTTTATCAGTAAATATCTCCACTGAGAATAAGAACAGCAGTAGCTTAATAAATTAAGTACTTCCTGGTATGGTTACTGTACTGGTAACTCCCCAAAAGAATCTGGATTGTGGTGAGGGAACAGATAAAAAAGCTCATTTAGGACCTGCACTTACCAAGGGGGTAGGCAGCTGTATATCAGGGAGTAAACCTTCTGAGAATAAAAACAGCTGGAGCTTGTTAAGGTAATTACACAGGGGAAAGGATAATGTACTGGGAACTCCTCAGAAGAATCTGATTTGTGGTGAGGGAGAGAGATAAAAGCTCATTTAGGAACGACATGAACATGCTGCATAGGTAGCTGTTTATCAGAAATATCTCACTGAGATTAAGAAAAGCAGTAGCTTAATAAATTAAGTACTTCCTGGTATGGTTACTCTCTACTGGTAACTCCCAAAAGAATCTGGATTGTGGGGAGGGAACAGAGAAAAAAGCTCATTTAAGACTGCACTTACCAAGGGGGTAGGCAGCTGGATATCAGGGAGTAAAGCTTCTGAGAATAAAAACAGCTGGAGCTTGTTAAGGTAATTACACAGGGGAAAGGATAATGTACTGGGAACTCCTCAGAAGATCTGATTTGTGGTGAGGGGAGAGAGACAAAAGCTCATTTAGGAATGACATGAACATGCTGCGTAGGTAGTTGTTTATCAGTAAATATCTCCACTGAGATTAAGAAAAGCAGTAGCTTAATGAACTAAGTACTTCCTGGTATGGTTACTGTACTGGTAACTCCCCAAAAGAATCTGGATTGTGGTGAGGGAACAGAGAAAAAAGCTCATTTAGGACCTGCACTGAAGAAGGGGGTAGGCAGCTGTATATCAGGGAGTAAACCTTCTGAGAATAAAAACAGCTGGAGCTTGTTAAGGTAATACACTGGGGAAATTATAAAGTACTGGGAACTCTTCAGAAGAATCTGATTTGTGGTGAGGGGAGAGAGATAAAAGCTCATTTAGGAACGACATGAACATACTGCGTAGGTAGCTGTTTATCAGTAAATATCTCCACTGAGAATAAGAACAGCAGTAGCTTAATAAATTAAGTACTTCCTGGTATGGTTACTGTACTGGTAACTCCCAAAAGAATCTGGATTGTGGTGAGGGAACAGATAAAAAAGCTCATTTAGGACCTGCACTTACCAGGGGGTAGGCAGCTGTATATCAGGGAGTAAACCTTCTGAGAATAAAAACAGCTGGAGCTTGTTAAGGTAATTACACAGGGGAAAGGATAATGTACTGGGAACTCCTCAGAAGAATCTGATTTGTGGTGAGGGGAGAGAGATAAAGCTCATTTAGGAAACGACATGAACATGCTGCGTAGGTAGCTGTTTATCAGGAAATATCTCCACTGAGATTAAGAAAAGCAGTAGCTTAATAAATTAAGTACTTCCTGGTATGGTAACTCTACTGGTAACTCCCCAAAAGAATCTGATTGTGGGGAGGGAACAGAGAAAAAAAAAGCTCATTTAGGACCTGCACTTACGAAGGGGGTAGACAGCTGTATATCAGGGAGTAAACCTTCTGAGAATAAAAACAGCTGGAGCTTGTTAAAATAATTACACAGGGGAAAGGATAATGTACTGGGAACTCCTCAGAAGAATCTGAATTGTGGTGAGGGGAGAGAGATAAAAGCTCATTGAGGAACGACATGAACTTGCTGCGTAGGTAGCTGTTTATCAGTAAATATCTCCACTGAGATTAAGAAAAGCAGTAGCTTAATAAATTAAGAACTTCCTGGTATGGTTACTGTACTGGAAATTCCCCAAAAGAATCTGGATTGTGGTGAGGGAACAGAGAAAAAAGCTCATTTAGGACCTGCACTTACGAAGGGGGTAGGCAGCTGTATATCAGGGAGTAAACCTTCTGAGAATAAAACAGCTGGTGCTTGTTAAGGTAATTACACAGGGGAAAGGATAATGTACTGGGGAACCTCCTCAGAAGAATCTGATTTGTGGTGAGGGGAGAGAGATAAAAGCTCATTTAGGAACGACATGAACATACTGCGTACGTAGCTGTTTATCAGTAAATATCTCCACTGAGCTTAAGAAAAGCAGTAGCTTAATAAATTAAGTACTCTCCTGGTATTGTTACTGTACTGGTAACTCCCCAAAAGAATCTGTATTGTGGTGAGGGAACAGAGAACAAAAGCTCATTTAGGACCTGCACTCTTCGAAGGGGGTAGGCAGCAGTTTATCAGGGAGTAACCTTCTGAGAATAAAAACAGCTGGATCTTGTTAAGGTAATTACACAGGGGAAAGGATAATGTACTGGGAACTCCTCAGAAGAATCTGATTTGTGGTGAGGGGAGAGAGATAAAAGCTCATTTAGGAACGACATGAACATGCTGCGTAGGTAGCTGTTTATCAGTAAATATCTCCACTGAGATTAAGAAAAAGCAGTAGCTTAATAAATTAAGTACTTCCTGGTATGGTTACTCTACTGGTAACTCGCAAAAGAATCTGGATTGTGGTGAGGGAAGAGAGAAAAAAGCTCATTTAGGACCTGCACTTACGAAGGGGGTAGGCAGCTGTATATCAGGGAGTAAACGTTCTGACAATAAAAACAGCTGGAGCTTGTTAAGGTAATTACACAGGGGAAAGGATAATATACTGAGAACTCCTCAGAAGAATCTGATTTGTGGTGAAGGGAGAGAGATAAAAGCTCATTTAGGAACGACATGAACATGCTGCGTAGGTAGCTGTTTATCAGTAAATATCTCCACTGAGATTAAGAAAATCAGTAGCTTAATAAATTAAGTACTTCCTGGTATGGTTACTGTACTGGTAACTCCCCAAAAGAATCTGGATTATGGTGAGGGAACAGAGAAAAAACTCATTTAGGACCTGCACTTACGAAGGGGGTAGGCAGCTGTATATCAGGGAGTAAACCTTCTGAGAATAAAAACAGCTGAGCTTGTTAAGGTAATTACACAGGGGAAAGGATAATGTACTGGGAACTCCTCAGAAGAATCTGATTTGTGGTGAGGGGAGAGAGATAAAAGCTCATTTAAGAACGACATGAACATGCTGGGTACATAGCTGTTTATCAGTAAATATCTCCACTGAGATTAAGAAAAGCAGTAGCTTAATAAATTAAGTACTTCCTGGTATGGTTACTGTACTGGTAACTCCCAAAAGAATCTGGATTGTGGTGAGGGAACAGAGAAAAAAGCTCATTTAGGACCTGCACTTACGAAGGGGGTAGGCAGCTGTATATCAGGGAGTAAACCTTCTGCGAATAAAAACAGCTGGAGCTTGTTAAGGTAATTACACAGGGGAAAGGATAATGTACTGGGAACTCCTCAGAAGAATCTGATTTGTGGTGAGGGGAGAGTGATAAAAGCTCATTTAGGAACGACATGAACATGCTGCTCACGTAGCTGTTTATCAGTAAATATCTCCACTGAGATTAAGAAAAGCAGTAGCATAATAAATTAAGTACTTCCTGGTATGGTTACTGTACTGGTAACTCCCCAAAAGAAACTGGATTGTGGTGAGGGAAGAGAGATAAAAGCTCATTTAGGACCTGCACTTTCGAAGGGGGTAGGCAGCTGTATATCAGGGAGTAAACCTTCTGAGAATAAAAACAGCTGGAGCTTGTTAAGGTAATTACACAGAGGAAAGCATATGTACTGGGAACTCCTCAGAAGAATCTGATTTGTGGTGAGTGGAGAGAGATAAAAGCTCATTTAAGACCTGCATTTACGAAGGGGGTAGGCAGCAGTATATCAGGGAGTAAACCTTCTGAGAATAAAAACAGCTGGAGCTTGTTAAGGTAATTACACAGGGGAAAGGATAATGTACTGGGAACAATTCAGAAGAATCTGATTTGTGGTGAGGGGAGAGAGATAAAAGCTCATTTAGGAACGACATGAACATGCAGCGTAGGTAGCTGTTTATCAGTAAATATCTCCACTGAGATTAAGAAAAGCAGTATCTTAATAAATCAAGTACTCTCCTGGTATGGTTACTGTACTGGTAACTCCACAAAAGAATCTGGATTGTGGTGAGGGAACAGAGAAAAAAGCTCATTTAGGACCTGCACTTACGAAGCGGGTAGGCAGCTGTATATCAGGGAGTAAAACTTCTAAAAATAAAATCAGCTGGAGCTTGTTAAGGTAATTACACAGGGGAAAGGATAAAGTACTGGGAACTCCTCAGAAGAATGTGATTTGTGGTGAGGGAAAGAGATAAAAGTTCATTTAGGAACGTCATGAACACGCTCCATACGTAGCTGTTTATCAGTAAATATCTCCACTGAGATTAAAAAAAGCAGTACGTTAATAAATTAAGTACTTCCTGGTATGGGTACTGTACTGGTAACTCCCCAAAAGAATCTGGATTGTGGTGAGGGAACAGAGAAAAAAGTTCATTTAGGACCTACACTTACGAAGGGGTTAGGCAGCTGTATATCAGGGAGTAAACCTTCTGAGAATAAAAACAGCTGGAGCTTGTTAAGGTAATTACACAGGGGAAAGGATAATGTACTGGGAACTCCTCAGAAGAATCTGATTCGTGGTGAGGGGAGAGAGATAAAAGCTCATTTAGGAACGACATGAACATGCTGCGTAGGTAGCTGTTTATCAGTAAATATCTCCACTGAGATTAAGAAAGCAGTAGCTTAATAAATTAAGTACTTCCTGGTATTGTTACTGTACTGGTAACTCCCCAAAAGAATCTGGATTGTGGTGAGGGAACAGAGAAAAAAGCTCATTTAGGACCTGCACTTACCAAGGGGGTAGGCAGCTGTATATCAGGGAGTAAACCTTCTAAGAATAAAAACAGCTGGAGCTTGTTTAGGTAATTACACAGGGGAAAGGATAAAGTACTGGGAACACCTCAGAAGAATGTGATTTGTGGTGAGGGGAAAGAGATAAAAGCTCATTTAGGAACGTCATGAACACGCTGCATACGTAGCTGTTTATCAGTAAATATCTCCACTGAGATTAAAAAAAGCAGTAAGTTAATAAACTAAGTACTTCCTGGTATGGTTACTGTACTGGTAACACCCCAAAAGAATCTGGATTGTGGTGAGGGAACAGAGAAAAAAGTTCATTTAGGACCTACACTTACGAAGGGGTTAGGCAGCTGTATATCAGGGAGTAAAACTTCTGAGAATAAAAACAGCTGGAGCTTGTTAAGGTAATTACACAGGGGAAAGGATAATGTACTGGGAACTCCTCAGAAGAATCTGATTTGTGGTGAGGGGAGAGAGATAAAAGCTCATTTAGGAACGACATGAACATGCTGCGTAGGTAGCTGTTTATCAGTATTATCTCCACTGAGATTAAGAAAAGCAGTAGCTTAATAAATTACGTACTTCCTGGTATGGTTACTGTACTGGTAACTCCCCAAAAGAATCTGGATTGTGGTGAGGGAACAGAGAAAAAAGCTCATTTAGGACCTGCACTTACAAAGGGGGTAGGCAGCTGTATATCAGGGAGTAAACCTTCTGAGAATAAAAACAGCTGGAGCTTCTTAAGGTAATTACACAGGGGAAAGGATAATGTACTGGGAACTCCTCAGAAGAATCTGATTTGTGGTGAGGGGAGAGAGATAAAAGCTCATTTAGAACGACATGTACATGCTGCGTAGGTAGCTGTTTATCAGTAAATATCTCCACTGAGATTAAGAAAAGCAGTAGCTTAATAAATTAAGTACTTCCTGGTATGATTACTGTACTGGTAACTCCCCAAAAGAATCTGGATTGTGGTGAGGGAACAGAGAAAAAGCTCATTTAGTACCTGCACTTACGAAGGGGATAGGCAGCTGTATATCAGGGAGTAAACCTTCTAAGAATAAAAACAGCTGGAGCTTGTTAAGGTAATTACACAGGGGAAAGGATAAAGTACTGGGAACTCCTCAGAAGAATGTGATATTTGGTGAGGGGAAAGAGATAAAAGCTCATTTAGGAACCTCATGAACACGCTGCATACGTAGCTGTTTATCAGTAAATACCTCCACTGAGATTAAAAAAAGCAGTAAGTTAATAAATAAAGTACTTCCTGTATGGTTACTGTACTGGAAACTCCCCAAAAGAATCTGGATTGTGGTGAGGGAACAGAGAAAAGAGTTCATTTAGGACCTACACTTATGAAGGGGTTAGGCAGCTGTATATCAGGGAGTAAACCTTCTGAGAATAAAAACAGCTGGAGCTTGTTAAGGTAATTACACAGGGGAAAGGATAATGTACTGGGAACTCCTCAGAAGAATCTGATTGTGGTGAGGGGAGAGAGATAAAAGCTCATTTAGGAACGACATGAACATGCTGCGTAGGTAGCTGTTTATCAGTAAATATCTCCACTGAGATTAAGAAAAGCAGTAGCTTAATAAAATAAGTACTTCCTGGTATGGTTACTGTACTGGTAACTCCCCAAAATAATCTGGATTGTGTGAGGGAACAGAAAAAAAAGCTCATTTAGGACCTGCACTTACGAAGGGGGTAGGCAGCTGTATATCAGGGAAGTAAACCTTCTGAGAATAAAAACAGCTGGAGCTTGTTAAGGTAATACACAGGGAAAGGATAATGTACTGGGAACCTCCTCAGAAGAATCTGATTTGTGGTGAGAGGAGAGAGATAAAAGCTCATTTAGGAACGACATGTACATGCTGCGTAGGTAGCTGTTTATCAGTAAATATCTTCACTGAGATTAAGAAAAGCAGTAGCTTAATAAATTAAGTACTTCCTGGTATGGTTACTGTACTGGTAACTCCCCAAAAGAATCTGGATTGTGGTGAGGGAACATAGGAGAAGCTCATTTAGGACCTGCACTTACGAAGGGGGTAGGCAGCTGTATATCAGGGAGTAAACCTTCTGAGAATAAAAACAGCTGGAGCTTGTTAAGGTAATTACACAGGGGAAAAGATGAAGTACTGGGAACTCCTCAGAAGAATCTGATTTGTGGTGAGGGGAGAGAGATAAAAGCTCATTTATGAACGACATGAACATGCTGCATACGTAGCAGTTTATAAGTAAATATCTCCACTGAGATTAAGAAAAGCAGTAGCTTAATAAATTAAGTACTTCCTGGTATGGTTACTGTACTGCTAATTCCCCAAAAGAATCTGGATTGTGGTGAGGGAACAGAGAAAAAAGTTCATTTAGGACCTACACTTATGAAGGGGTTAGGCAGCTGTATATCAGGGAGTAAAACTTCTGAGAATAAAAACAGCTGGAGCTTGTTAAGGTAATTACACAGGGGAAAGGATAATGTACTGGGAACTCCTCAGAAGAATCTGATTTGTGGTGAGGGGAGAGAGATAAAAGCTCATTTATGAACAACATGAACATGCTGCGTAGGTAGCTGTTTATCAGTAAATATCTCCACTGAGATTAAGAAAAGCAGTAGCTTAATAAATTAAGCACTTCCTGGTATGGTTACTGTACTGGTAACTCCCCAAAAGAATCTGGATTGTGGTCAGGGAACAGAGAAAAAAGCTCATTTAGGACCTGCACTTACAAAGGGGGTAGGCAGCTGTATATCAGGGAGTAAACCTTCTGAGAATAAAAACAGCTGGAGCTTGTTAAGGTAATTACACAGGGGAAAGGATAATGTACTGGGAACTCCTCAGAAGAATCTGATTTGTGGTGAGGGGAGAGACATAAAAGCTCATTTAGGAACGACATGAACATGCTGCGTAGGTAGCTGTTTATCAGTAAATATCTCCACTGAGATTAAGAAAAGCAGTAGCTTAAATAAATTAAGTACTTCCTGGTATTGTTACTGTACTGGTAACTCCCCAAAAGAATCTGGATTGTGGTGAGGGAAGAGAGAAAAAAGCTCATTTAGGACCTGCACTTACGAATGGGGTAGGCAGCTGTATATCAGGGAGTAAACCTTCTGCGAATAAAAACACCTGGAGCTTGTGAAGGTAATTACACAGGGGAAAGGATAATGTACTGGGAACAATTCAGAAGAATCTGATTTGTGGTGAGGGGAGAGAGATAAAAGCTCATTTAGGAACGATATGAACATGCTGCGTAGGTAGCTGTTTATCAGTAAATATCTCCACTGAGATTAAGAAAAGCAGTAGCTTAATAAATTAAGGACTTCCTGGTATGGTTACTGTACTGTTAACTCCTCAAAGAATCTGGATTGTGGTGAGGGAACAGAGAAAAAAGCTCATTTAGGACCTGCACTTTCGAAGGGGGTAGGCAGCTGTATATCAGGGAGTAACCCTTCTGAGAATAAAAACAGCTGGAGCTTGTTAAGGTAATTACACAGGGGAAAGGATAATGTACTGGGAACTCCTCAGAAGAATCTGATTTGTGGTGAGTGGAGAGAGATAAAAGCTCATTTAGGAACGACATGAACATGCTGCGTAGGTAGCTGTTTATCAGTATATATGTCCACTGAGATTAAGAAAAGCAGTAGCTTAATAAATTAAGTACTTCCTGTTATTGTTACTGTACTGGTAACTCCCCAAGAGAATCTCTATTGTGGTGAGGGAACAGAGAAAAAAGCTCATTTAGGACCTGCACTTACGAAGGGGGTAGGCAGCTGTATATCAGGGGTAAACCTTCTGAGAATAAAAACAGGTGGAGCTTGTTAAGGTAATTACACAGGGAAATTATAAAGTACTGGGAACTCCTCAGAAGATACTGATTTGTGGTGAGGGGAGAGAGATAAAAGCTCATTTAGGAACGATATGAACATGCTGCGTAGGTAGCTGTTTATCAGTAAATATCTCCACTGGGATTAAGACAAGCAGTAGCTTAATAATTAAGTACTTCCTGGTATGGTTACTGTACTGGTAACTCCCCAAAAGAATCTGATTGTGGTGAGGGAACAGAGAAAAAAGCTCATTTAGGACCTGCACTTACGAAGGGGGTAGGCAGCTGTATATCAGGGAGTAAACCTTCTGAGACTAAAAACAGCTGGAGCTTGTTAAGGTAATTACACAGGGAAAGGTTAATGTACTGGGAACTCCTCAGAAGAATCTGATTTGTGGTGAGGGGAGAGAGATAAAGCTCATTTAGGAACGACATGTACATGCTGCGTAGGTAGCTGTTTATCAGTAAATATCTCCACTGAGATTAAGAAAAAGCAGTAGCTTAATAAATTAAGTACTTCCTGGTATGGTTACTGTACTGGTAACTCCCCAAAAAATCTGGATTGTGGTGAGGAACAGAGAAAAAGCTCATTTAGGGACCTGCACATACGAAGGGGGTAGGCAGCTGTATATCAGGGAGTAAACCTTGTGAGAATAAAAGCAGCTGGAGCTTGTTAAGGTAATTACACAGGGGAAAGGATAAGGTACTGGGAACGCCTCAGAAGAATCTGATTTGTGGTGAGGGAGAGAGATAAAAGCTCATTTAGGAACGACATGTACATGCTGCGTAGGTAGCTGTTTATCAGTAAATATCTCCACTGAGATTAAGAAAAGCAGTAGCTTAATAAATTAAGTACTTCCTGGTATGGTTACTGTACTGGTAACTCCCCAGAAGAATCGGGATTGTGGTGAGGGAACAGAGAAAAAGCTCATTTAGGACCTGCACTTACGAAGGGGGTAGGCAGCTGTATATCAGGGAGTAAACCTTCTAAGAATAAAAACAGCTGTAGCTTGTTAAGGTAATTACACAGGGGAAAGGATAAAGTACTGGGAACTCCTCAGAAGAATGTGATTTGTGGTGAGGGGAAAGAGATAAAAGCTCATTTAGGGGACGTCATGAACACGCTGCATACGTAGCTGTTTATCAGTAAATATCTCCACTGAGATTAAAAAAAGCAGTAAGTTAATAAATTAAGTACTTCCTGTATGGTTACTGTACTGGTAACTCCCCAAAAGAATCTGGATTGTGGTGAGGGAACAGAGAAAAAAGTTCATTTAGGACCTACACTTACGAAGGGGTTAGGCAGCTGTATATCAGGGAGTAAACTTCTGAGAATAAAAACAGCTGGAGCTTGTTAAGGTAATTACACAGGGGAAAGGATAATGTACTGGGAACTCCTCAGAAGAATCTGATTTGTGGTGAGGGGAGAGAGATAAAAGCTCATTTAGGAACGACATGAACATGCTGCGTAGGTAGCTCTTTATCAATAAATATCTCCACTGAGCTTTAGAAAAGCAGTAGCTTAATAAATTAAGTACTTCCTGGTATGGTTACTGTACTGGTAACTCCCCAAAAGAATCTGGATTGTGGTGAGGGAACAGAGAAAAAAGCTCATTTAGGACCTGCACTTACAAAGGGGGTAGGCAGCTGTATATCAGTTAGTAAACCTTCTGAGAATAAAAACAGCTGGAGCTTGTTAAGGTAATTACACAGGGGAAAGTATAATGTACGGGAACTCCTCAGAAGAATCTGATTTGTGGTGAGGGAGAGAGATAAAAGCTCATTTAGGAACGACATGTACATGCTGCGTAGGTAGCTGTTTATCAGTAAGATATCTCCACAGAGATTAAGAAAAGCAGTAGCTTAATAAATTAAGTACTTCCTGGTATGGTTACTGTACTGGTAACTCCCCAAAAGAATCTGGATTGTGGTGAGGGAACAGAGAAAAAGCTCATTTAGTACCTGCACTTACGAAGGGGGTAGGCAGCTGTATATCAGGGAGTAAACCTTCTAAGAATAAAAACAGCTGGAGCTTGTTAAGGTAATTACACAGGGAAAGGATAAAGTACTGGGAACTCCTCAGAAGAATGTGATTTGTGGTGAGGGAAAGAGATAAACGCTCATTTAGGAACGTCATGAACACGCTGCATACGTAGCTGTTTATCAGTAAATACCTCCACTGAGATTAAAAAAAAGCAGTAAGTTAATAAATTAAGTACTTCCTGGTATGGTTACTGTACTGGTAACTCCCCAAAAGAATCTGGATTGTGGTGAGTGAACAGAGAAAAAAGCTCATTTAGGACCTGCACTTACGAAGGGGGTAGGCAGCTGTATATCAGGGAGTAAACCTTCTGAGATAAAAACAGGCTGGAGCTTGTTAAGGTAGTTACACAGGGAAAGGATAATGTACTGGGAACTCCTCAGAAGAATATGGATTATGGTGAGGAACAGAGAAAAAAGCTCAATTAGGACCTGCACTTACGAAGGGGGTAGGCAGCTGTATATCAGGGAGTAAACCTTCTGAGAATAAGAACATCTGGAGCTTGTTAAGGTTATTACACAGGGGAAAGGATAATGTACTGGGAACTCTTCAGAAGAATCTGATTTGTGGTGAGGGAGAGAGATAAAAGCTCATTTAGGAACGACATGAACATGGTGCATACGTAGCTGTTTATCAGTAAATATCTCCACCGAGATTAAGAAAAGCAGTAGCTTAATAAATTAAGTACTTCCTGGTATGGTTACTGTACTGGTAACTCCCCAAAAGAATCTGGATTGTGGTGAGGGAACAGAGAAAAAAGCTCATTTAGGACCTGCACTTACGAAGGGGGTAGGCAGCTGTACATCAGGGAGTAAACCTTCTGAGAATAAAAACAGCTGGAGCTTGTTAAGGTAATTACACAGGGGAAAGGATAATGTACTGGGAACTCCTCAGAAGAATCTGATTTGTGGTGAGGGGAGAGAGATAAAAGCTCATTTAAGAACGACATGAACATGCTGCGTATGTAGCGGTTTATCAGTAAATATCTCCACTGTGATTAAGAATAGCAGTAGCTTAATAAATTAAGTACTTCCTGGTATGGTTACTGTACTGGTAACTCCCCAAAAGAATCTGGATGTGGTGAGGGAACAGAGAAAAAAGCTCATTTAAGACCTGCACTTACGAAGGGTTAGGCAGCTGTATATTAGGGAGTAAACCTTCTGAGAATAAAAACAGCTGGAGCTTGTTAAGGTAATTACACAGGGGAAATTATAAAGTACTGGTACTCCTCAGAAGGATCTGATTTGTGGTGAGGGGATAGAGATAAAAGCTCATTTAGGAACGACATGAACATGCTGCCTAGGTATCTGTTTATCAGTAAATATCTCCACTGAGATTGAGAAAAGCAGTAGCTTAATAAATTAAGTACTTCCTGGTATTGGTTACTGTACTGGTAACTCCCCAAAAGAATCTGGATTGTGGTGAGGGAACAGAGAAAAATGCTCATTTAGGACCTGCACTTACGAAGGGGGTAGGCAGCGGTATATCAGGGAGTAAACCTTCTGACAATAAAAACTGCTGGAGCTTGTTAAGGTAATTACACAGGGGAAAGGATAATGTACTGGGAACTCCTCAGAAGAATCTGATTGGTGGTGAGGGGAGAGAGATTAAAAGCTCATTTAGGAACGACATGAACATGCTGCGTAGGTAGCTGTTTATCGGTAAATATCTCCATTGAGATTAAGCAAAGCAGTAGCTTAATAAATGAAGTACTTCCTGGTATGGCTACTGTACTGGTAACTCCCAAAAGAATCTGGATTGTGGTGAGGGAACAGAGAAAAAAGCTCATTTAGGACCTGCACTTACGAAGGGGGGTAGGCAGCTGTATATCAGGGAGTAAACCTTCTGAGAATAAAAACAGCTGGAGCTTGTTAAGGTAATTACACAGGGGAAAGGATTAATGTACTGGGAACCTCCTCAGAAGAATCTGATTTGTGGTGAGGGGAGAGAGATAAAAGCTCATTTAGGAACTACATGAACATGCTCCGTATATAGCTGTTTATCAGTAAATATCTCCACTTAG
>NW_025956089.1:0-57165 GCF_023159225.1 Perognathus longimembris pacificus | reverse complement strand
GATAATCGAGACACAAATGTCCTTGGTCAAACAGGGCTGGTAGTAAACAAATTCTTCTGTTTTCTCTTTTAGAATAGCAAAATCAATTTATAAGACACATATTTGAAATCAAGTTTAAAGACATGAACAAGACATATACAGCTAATAAGGGAGAAAAGAACATGAATCATACTAGAAAATGGAGAGCATAGTCCCAGTTCTCTGATTTACTATGAACCACATAATCATAACTGAGCCTACTTTCCCTGATCTTTTTGTAAAAGTAATGTTTCATGAATGGTCACCACTGAGGAAAAGCGGTCATAATAATGTAGGTACAAAGTTTTGCGAAAATAGTTAAACTTTCAGAACTAGAATGGTCAACATATTCCTTGATAGGTTCCTGTGAACACTTTGCGTAAAAGTGGATGCTTTTCCAAAGACTGGATCATGGGCAGAACAGAAATGTATAGGAAGAAGGAATTCAGGATCCCAAACTCGCCTATTTGAAAAGCGTGTGAAAACGACTCTCAGGATTCCACTACTGAAACCTCGCTTATTTCTACAAAATCATACATAAACAATGGACAGGAAGAACAAACAGGACTCCCACTTCTGGGTAGAAGGCAGCATTGAGCACTTCCGTTGTCAAATGCGGAAGTGCTTGTGAATGACATGAGATCATAACCCGGAAGTGACCAATATTAGCCACGTCACAATACTAGTGACCCCACACGGGGGAGACAGGAGTTAAAAGTAACTGTTACTACGGAAAGGTCTACGGTGGACCAGGTTACTTCGTTGAGCGGAGAGCCTTCTTCACTAATTTGGTAAGTACAGTTCTCCTTCAGAGACATCTAACCATCATTTCCCTCGTTTCCTTTCTTCAGTCATCAGTCCCCAACTCGTGTGGACTAACTTTTCACTCTTTGATATACACTGTGACATTTCTGGCTACAAAGGTTCTTTGTAATTCCTTTACCGGAAGTCCCATGAGGTAGTCCCTGCTTATTTTACAAAATACAAAGTATTGTCCAACATATCACATAATCAAAAATGTTATGTCCCTGGAATTGAGAATGTAGCAATTTCCAATGTGTCTGTCTTCAAATTTACTACAATTACTCTCACTTTTATTTAGGTCTAACAATGATATTTCTATGGGGTTGTACACTTGTTTCATGCCCACAACAAATTTAATGCTGGAATTTACTAATATTTGAAACAGTTATTATCTGTAGCTATGACTCTCAGTATTGCCCAATGTTCCCTCAATTTATAGGTCATGTTCTGTTAGATATAATTACCTATAGATCCCTTGAGCCATAGTTCAAGTAAGAATACAGGAATATCTAGAAATTATTGTCTGAATTTATATGAGTTCAAACGGGTATTTACCTGTTTGAGACCTGCAAAAGTTGGAAAATTTTGAACTATTTAGTATAGATATCTACCAGTTAGAAAACATTTTCACAAATATGTTGAACACTTGTCATGAATGAAGTCCATTGAATGTTGGTCTATGACAAAGAAATTAATGATAAAGATTAATATACTTTGTTGACTTCAGTCCTACTGTTACAATTTTGAGATTTCTCCTTATTCCTTTCAAATACAATTGTTGCCTGATTATTTGCCTGCGATTAAACTGTTAAAATACAGCTGGATGAAAATTCATGAGTTTTACCACTAGAATACCTTCTTTCATAGTGTATCTTAGGTTTGCTAATTCAGTCTCAGTGGATGTCATTTTAATCAACAAGACAGGTAATTCATTATTGTCCATGTCCTATTTTTTAATACAGAGCAATTTCCTGTCCCTTGAAAATTTTTTAACAGCACCTGAAACATTTCCACAATTTATAATAATATGCACAATACAAATGGTGTTCTCTAAGTCCTTTCGATGAATAAATTTTGTTTTTTGCTGTCGAGTATGATTTTGGCTCATATTATGTTGGAGATAAGACTAGGCCCTTTTTAACAGTTAAAAAGGATGGGGAAGATTTACATTGGTTTGTTGCATAATTCCTTTGAATTGGTGCTTTCTTAGAAACCCATATGTAAATGTGGCAGGTATGTGAGTCACTGAAAGGGAATCATCTTTCTCAAGTCAGTGTGTATTGAAGACTTGAAATTTGTCAAGGAATTCCTGATGCTGAGTAAATTGGATACACTATTGGAAATAAGATCTTCCTAGCAATCTATTAAAAATGTTTTACCATTGATTTCGTGAGAACATGATTTATTTGTGAGAAATTTATTCATGTCTACCCGAGAAAGTAAGACACACACTGGTGATACTTGATTTTCTGAAAGCGCAAAAAACAAAAAGTCAAAAAACCTTCATTCATATTTGACAATATTAAGAAATACCAGTAGGTATTATAAGCCACTTATTACCCTGTCACTCTAATTAGATTCATGTAGTTTCTCAGGTGTCTTCTCTTAATGTTTAACCTTAGAAAGTATAACGTTCCTTTGGAATGAGTTACATGCAATGAATTGATTGTTGGCAGCAATTATTATGCTGGGAAAATCAATTATCTATATACTGCAGTGTATTAATATAAGATAGTTGAACAAACTATGGAAGCAAAACATATCCCTTTTTGACTTATTCACAGCATAGGAGGAATAAATTGCAATGTGATTAAAAAGCACAGCAAGAAGATGGGACTTTCTCTTCTGGATTTTGGCCAGTAATTATAATACTGTCATATACTGGCGCTAGAGGACATGAAATGATACCCTAAATCCAAAATGAGTTTGATTGTCCAGTCCTTCTAGTTGTGCTCCCATATATAGGAGACACCAGATCAAAGTAATCCCGGCAAAGTGAACACCTCATTACAAGGGGCTCTTTGCTCCTGGAGGAAGGGATGCACCTCACCTTTAATAGAATGCTTTATGTATAAGAAAATTGCATTCCCCGTTTTCTTTTTAGCCTTAAGCAGAAACTGTTTATGTTATTTGCATTTTACTTCAACATAACGGTTATTCATAAATGTGCCAATACTTTTGTGGTACTATCTCTCTGTCCAAATTTGCAACTTTGATCTCATCATTTTTGGAATGTTCTAAAGTTGTAAGCAGCAACATAATCCTTTGTCAAAATATTGTAAAAATGGAGCCAGCAAGACATTCTCTAACTTTAATCTCAATATTCACAAAGCACACCAATTTTATACTAAATCTTGGCAATGTAATATTTAAGGATTTCATCCATGCATTTAGCTATACACACAGATAGATAGATAGATAGATAGATAGATAGATAGATAGATAGATAGATAGATAATTATAGGTATAGATATAGATGTAGACATAGATATAGATATATACACCTGTTTTATTCCCAGGAAAAGTCAGGACTCACTACTAGTGCTTCATGTTTGTGATGCCACATAATTAGTTTGTCTTCAATAACTGGAAAAGGTAATTTTAAATTCAAAGCATGTCGTGTGAAACGAATAAAGTTTTTGATGAGTTTGATTTACAAATGAATGCTTTTTCGGCCTTAAGAATGATTATTCATAAAAAAATCTCGCAAATAGTTTGTTTTCTAAGCGGCCTAAATTTAATGAAAGGAAACTCAAGTTTCTTTGTCTTTCTCATTTTAAACCTAATTTCAGTTTAATACTTTAAAGACACTCCATCCCTCTTTGAATGAACAAGAAAAGATGCCTTCATGTCCCTTTAGATAAACAGTGTTGAAATAAGTCATAAACTATCTCCTGTTTTTCTTCTGAAAATGCCTGTAATTTGTGGATTAAGAAAATCAGTACTTACAGGATGTGCATCAAAGAACTCAAAAGTTAATGAGTTGAATATCTTCCAAGTTCTTCAATATTCTTTTGTTTCTCCAAAGAAATGATAATGTTTGAGACATCTGGTCTGGAAGTAATTCTTCATTGGATTTCTGACAGAATTTTTCTCCTCACAGGAAGTGCAGATATTTCCCTGTCTACCAGAATGCAAGAAGGTAAGCATGTTCCCAATGTCCTTTGAAAAGAACACTTCAAATGGTTCCCATCATTTTATGTTTAACATTCTCAGTATGCAAAACTCTGTGGGGGAGATTCAATGGGATGGAGTTCAGAATTGAGACATTCTGATAATTGTACAGTGGAATTTTGAATTCGTACTATTGAGACATAAGAATGCAAGTAAATGCCTTGGCCTCAATGCACCTTCCCTGTCAACAGAGGACAGCGTGAATATTGCAAAACAGTAACCGCAAAAAGTCCTTCTATTAATGGAAAAATGTTTCCCAAATTAGGCCTAAGAATTCACAAATGGGAACTGAAATGAATTTGCTTATTATTTCTATGATAATATCAAAAGGCATAGTTATCATTTTTGTCATCACAGAAGGGAATTTGAAATTAATGCATACGTTGTAATTGGAAGAGAAGGGAAAGAATTACATTTTCTCAAAAATATACCAGAGTTGCTTAGATATTTTTCTTTGCAGGTGAATCTCTGGATCCTGAAAGGTTACTGCAATGCCCCTATGATAAGAGTCACAAGATCAGGGCCTGCAGATTCCCGTACCATCTGGTGAAATGCAGAAAGGTAGGGTTGCATTTCAAAATGAGGAGTTTGTCATACTTTACTATAAACATGAATTTGAAGCTTGATATTTGACTAAATGTGCTAAATATGTGTCAATGAAATAATAGACTACCTGGGTAGATGTAGTATACACATATTTGTATTTGCTCTTGTAATCTGATCTTTGTGTAGTGCAGATAAGAAATAGCAGTGCAACTTGTTTACAGAACTCTAGGATGAGTAGAACATTGCAAGATGTTTTCTGTAGGACAATCATTTCAGTCTGAGTGTAGCGACTTTATACTTGTTTCCTTGTTCACACTTAACTACTCTAAATCAGCAATTTAGTAAAGTTTCTAAAAATTAAGACAGATGCATTGCCTTATGGCAGGACATAATTCCTGAACCATGTTACTTTTCAGTAAACCTAGTGATCATGAATTGATGATAACGAAGATGTGTCTTGCCTGTTTCGTATATTTTGGTGTATTTTTTGTAATGATACCACGACAGTTATTTTCACATAGAACAAGAAATCCTTCAAATGCTAATATAGTTATCTATCCCAATTCAATTTTTTGTGTTAAAAAACATTGCTCTGGGCAGAATACAATCTTCCCTTTGTTATGCTTTTCAAAGGATGCTCACTGATTTTATATACACGTGTGCACAGAAAGACACATACATATGCATATTCATGCTCATATGTTTTCAAATATTCTTATATCTAAATGCGAATATATGCAAATTATACTTTACATGCACATGGTATCACACACATGCACCAAGACTCACAATGAGGGCATTTCCAATTGTGTTTTCGATCAATGTGTCTTACCCATTCATGTAGCATATATTAATAAATGCCTTTTTACTGAATAAGATGTCATGATTCTGAATGTTTTTAGATGCCAAAGTTATGTTTTAAGTATCCAGCATTTTGCTGCTGTGTCAGACCTCCAATCTTGTCATGACGAGTTTAAATCAAAGTACTTTTATGCGAAGAGAGTATGAGATATAGAGTCTGAGAGAATCTTATCCACCTCCAGCCCCTAAAAATTGTAAGAAACAGATTGAAGAAGAGTCGAGGTTGTACTAGCCCGTCCTCTTGTGCTAGACTGGTGTTAGTACAGCACACAAGCCCAAGGTAAAACCACAAGTCAAGCATAAAAACAGCAACCCTTTCCTTATCCCCCAATAATTTGTACTATTTTTATTTTTTACATCCTGGTTCAATAGAATCATCCGGACATTGCTGCCAAATTGGCTACTTGTCCCTTCAATGCTCGGCACTTGGTGCCGCGCGATCAACTCAGTAAACATATAGCAACATGTGAAGACCAAAGTTCCATTGAGGATGATGTAGGTAAGCTTGATACACGAAACAGAAATCAGATCTGATTCAGATTCAGTCTGTTACATATTGTGATTCCATTTTCCTTATTTTCCTTCTTGCAGTTACTATGACTTGGTCCCAACCCCAAGAGAAGAAATCTGGAAATACAGGGCATCGCCTTTCCTCTGAGGAAGACTGGGATAAAGGTAAAGAGCTTGATTAAATTTTGAGTTAGTGCTGTAACTGAATGCCAGTTTAGAGATAGATGCAAATAATAGAAAACTCTTTAGCTCAACATGAAATTTAATGTATGCTAACATAGAGAAAGCTATTATGCTCATCCTCATATATGAAGACATGCATTCAGAAATGATTTCTTTAAAGAATATATATAAAACAGGGTTGTCCATCTATAGTTTAGGACTCTTTCTTTTCCATGTTTATTATCCACTTAAATCATTGATATATTAGGTCCTTAAGGTGGTTATTATTTCATTATTACCTATGTCTTTCCTTGGCCATGTAAATGTTAGAGAAAATGTAATATATACCCTGGAGACAATATCCATTTTTCTGTTTGCCAGAATCCTTGGAAAACCCTAGCCCAACTTTTGTTTGGGGCAGAGCAGAGTCTTCTAGCCAAAACAGGTAAGAAAATGACATTATCACTTTGGCAAAGATCTATTTCTTAGAAATAAAGGAAACAATTATGATAGTTGGAAGAGCTGCCTTTTTCTTTTAGGAATAAAAAAACTTCCTCTTTTCAGAGAAATATTCAGATTGCTGTCTGAACGGTGATTGGTGAAAGCATGCATGTGTAAATCTGCAATTACTTCATGATCTAAAAACATTTCCAGGGGCTGGGGATATGGCCTAGTGACAAGAGTGCCTGCCTCGGATACACAAGGCCCTAGGTTCGATTCCCCAGCACCACACATACAGAAAAAGGCCAGAAGCGGCGCTGTCGCTCAAGTGGCAGAGTGCTAGCCTTGAGCGGGAAGAAGCCAGGGACAGTGCTCAGGCCCTGAGTCCAAGGCCCAGGACAGGCAAAAACAAAACAAACAAACAAATAAACAAAAAAACATTTCCAAACAAATTCATTGATATCTATGGAAAGTCATACTCAAAATGGTCTCGGAGTACCATTCAATATTGAGAAAATGTTACAGATATGACAGTATGTCAGAGCCACCGTTCACTTTTCAATGACATACGTTTCGATTTAATTTTATTCACAGAAATAACAAATGAGCGGCTGAAATTCCTCTTCATGTAAGTAGCTACTAAAATCATAAGGAGATTAATTTGATTAAATGTAGTAAAAAGCAACTATACAGATACATTGTGTTATTTGGGTTTGTGTGTTATATGCCCTTTGCTCAACAAGAATAGCAGTAAAAGCATCATGTGTGTTTACAGCCTGTTTTCATTTTTCAATATTTTATTGCAAACCTTCACCAAATATTTGTGAAAAGGCCTCCTTTACATGGATCTGTGATACCTTGAATATTCTGTTTAAAAATCACACCAGATGTTCGCCCACGTATACAGTTTGTAAGGCAAGGATAACTTCCAATTTAGATTTTTGAAAGATCTCTATATGTGATTACAGATTAAAAGGAAGTGTGTTGTTCCCTGCTGTCACTTTCATATTCAACAAAATAACTTGGGAGACCAGAAGAAAAAGTTTCTGGGGACTCTGTGGATTGATGAGACAACCTGAGAAAATTTAGGAGGCTTATAGTTATATTTTCCTTTTATCCCATACTAAGTCACTTTCCACAAAAATAATGCCTCCTTTTTTCATTTATGGGTTGTATCTCATCTAATATAGAGAATTTTGGATGAAATATTATGACTTGGATCTCAAATCTTAGGATAATCATTTCTCATGTAGTCCACAATATTTACTATTTTTGTTATAAGACTTGGGGAAATTTCATATTTTGTGTCCCTGTCATGTGACACTGATTATACTTGCATAGGTGAGACATATACAAACTGTTCTATTACTTAGATGAAACTTATTATGTTACCTAAACTAAGGTTAGAAGAAATGTACCTGTTTCATGATCATAATGGATTCTCTGGGTATTAACGTATTCACCTAACTTCAAGTGATTTGAAACACATAGAGTTTCATACCATAAGTCAACAGCAGTTGCCCATTGGTCCATTTCTGCGTATATGGAAGTTGAAAAAAGCAAGAAATTCTTTCAGAATAATAGGCAGTTGTTCAGTTTTGCATATCTGTACAACAACTATGTAACTTTCTATTGTTCTTAGGCAGAATCAGAAATGTATATTATCACACCTTCCACCATAATGCAAAGATTTTTGCTATTTTCCTTTGCAGAAATAATCCGGTGGCCTACTATTTGAGGACTACATATTTTTCCTTGTCTTGCTAATGACATGAAATAATAAATATTACTTTCGGCACGTTGAATGCGTTTTCATTTCCACTAGCTTTTAAAACTTACTAATTTGGTTAGCTTGTATATTGTTTATAATGAACGCTGACATCAATGTTAGGGTGAAATCCTTTACTGAAATATACCTTTTCAATTTCTCTAAGAAGCATATTTAGATTTTACGAGATGAAAGATGACCATGAAATGAAAATCTGTATACATAAACATGTATAAAATTCTTCTATATCTTTTTTCAGTTAGATTTGAATGTGAAAAACGCTTTTTTGACAATGATCTCCCCCTTGCATTAAAAATATTATTAAAATTACCTCTTTTAGTAGAGAATTTAAATTTATATGGTCCACCATATGGGTGAGCCACAAAACTACTGCTTGATTGTGTGTGTGCGTGTGTGTGTGTGTGTGTGTGTGTGTTTGTGTCTTTGTTGGGACTATTTAATTTATAATTTGTAATTAAATTTTATTGACAAGGTGATGCAAATGAGTTACCATTATATAATAAAGCATTGAGTACATTTCTTGTCATTTTAGTTACAACCTCCCCCATTTTTCAGTATCTTTCAAAGGTCAGATATCCATATATACAAGATCCAGTGTTCCAAACTCATATCCAGTCACCACAGGAGGACTCCACCGGTTTTTCACGTAGTATATTAAACATAAGGACAATGATAAAATCCTCCTGTTCCCATGTCTTGCAGATATGATGTAACATCACTGGCAAAACCATATAGAAATATTATTTGAGAAGAAGTTTTATACTTTACAGACAACAAGTCTATGCCCCACCCAAGTGATAAAATATTTAAAATAACTCATGCGCCCTAGACGATTTATATGGCCATTGATAGCAGGCATTGTGCCCTTTATTTTCTTAGTTGCCTCTGCTGCACCAGGTACTGTGTGTTTGACACAATGTGTGCAAACGTCTCACTATGTTAATCAGCTTGCTCATAACACTATGCAAGTCCTGCACGTGCAATCAGTGAAATCATTCATTTTTACCACCGGGTTTTCAATTTTCAGCAGAAAAGAAGTTATCAAAGAAAGTCCTCCATTGGCTTGTCCAATAGAATGGGCCCGTCTCCATCCTACTCCTTGGAAGTTCATGAATGGTCTTAGTACGAGCTAGCCATATTCCACTATGAATAGAAGCACCTACTACTGACCAACCACGTAGACTGACTAAGAAGCAACTTTGTCAATTTAAATCTCACTCCTGAGTTTAGGCTCACAGGCCCATGCTATATTCTTATTTATTTATTCATTTTTTGGTTTTTAACCATTAATTAAAGAGATTTTATAACTATTGTGTCAACTTCAACTAAAGTGTTATGTAGACACCATACTTAAAATCATTCCACGGTTCCAAAGAGGCCTGAATTTCCTCTTCCTTTACAAGGGTTCCTATAGGTGCAGTGGGATAAGATGTTGATTTTATGAAAACTATTTAGAGGTCATAATAGTTTCTGGTGAGAAAAATATTGAGCTACAATGCAAAATGAAGTCTCAAGGGAAGGGATGGTTCCATGATTGGTTTAAGTGGTCTCTGTACCTAAATATACACATTTTGGGTACTGCTGATCCCCTTGCTATTTTATTGTTGGGACATACAATATACATTATATTACTGGAACCATTCAATACATAATAGCTCGGTTAAACTCCTCTTGGTCATCCAAATTTGTAGACACTGAATCCCCCAAAATTAGTGGAAGAAAAGTGTCAATAATTTGATTCCTGTATAAAAACTAGTAAAGAGAAATATTATGCTGAAATCAAGAGCCAGATGATAAAAATACAAATGTCTCCTAAAGCAAAATTTACAAAAACATTTGTGTAAACCAATTCTAAAACGTATCAGGGGGAAAGATACGAGGGAGTTGGAAATGTGGGGAAGTGTGGGTAACATGATGAACTAGAAATATACTTACAGACTTACATATGAACCTCTAATCCTTTGGTACATCACTCTGAAAATAAAGGAAAAAATAAAACAAACAAGAAAAAAAGAGGAAGTAATGTGGTATGAAATAGTTTATGGTCCTAATCTGAATCCTTTAGAAATAATGCCATTGTAGACATGAACGGATTAGATTCAATCAGTTGATCAGAGAAAATGAATAGGGACTTGATGAGCATCATGCAACCCCCAAGCTTATGCAGCTGATTGGGAAGAATTGAGAAAATTAAAAGGATCTCAAACCACTGCGGTAGATAATAAGGAAGACTCAGATGGCTCAGACACTGAGGAAAAATTATGCAATGAGCTTACTAAACACAGATTGATCCATGTGGAGAAAATTTTGCAATCAATTATAGCCCTATTGTCACAACATTATCCAAAGCAGCAAACTCCTGTAAAGGTAAAGACTTGTGGGACCTGCCCAGAATCCTGGCGGACTTTCATCCTTTCCCACCAAAACCTCTGCCTGATAGGGTCTCACAGCTAGTACCATTTCTGCCTGTGCTGTTTAAAGCGCCTGGTCCTCCTACAGTAAACGTGGCACACTTCCTTGGCTCAGACTTATCAAGAAGGGAGGACATTTCTCGTTTTCATTTATTCCCTGACTGGCAAGATGAAGATAACAAAAGAGTTCATCAGCCTTTGCCATTTAAACAAATAAGAGATCTAAAGAATGCTTGTTTTCAATATGGCCCTACAGTACCACTTACTCAAGTCATTCTTATTTCTTTATTTATTCATTGGCCAGTCCTGGGACTTCAACTCATGGCCTGAGCACTGTCCCTGGCTTCTTTTTGCTCAAGGGTAGCACTCTGGTCCTTGAGTCACAGCTCCACTTCTGGTCATTTTCTATATCTCTGGTGAGGGGTAATCAAACCCAGGGCTTCATGTACATGAGGCAAGCACTCTTGCCATTAGGCCATATTCCCAGCACACTCAAGTCATTCTTGAAACCTTGGCTACTAAAACTTTATGCCCAAATTGCCAAGCAGCCTTCAGGCCTTCTAAGAAAAAAGGAGGAATAAATGACTATATTCAGCTTTGTGCGGACATTGGGCCATCCTAGCTGCATGGCCTCATGCTCCAAGGGCCGACTGTAACAGAGTTCTTACACAAGCCTTGGATAGGGAGAAGGCGATGGCGACATTTATGTACTGCTCGGATGCCCGGCATTTGTTTTTCCTGCCTACTAATGGGCCACTTAATGGCTCACTGACCTAATCAGAAAAGTAGAGTTATTACTGAAATTTCTTCCCACTGCAAAAACGGGAAGCATTGTGTTACAAATTTCAGATCTAATTTGAATGACTCTGGCCACCAGATTTCAGTAAGCTGGCAGAGGAGCCAGCCCCTGGCCCCACAGAAAAATTTTGGAGCAGCTCCTTCTTTCCCCTAACCTCAAGCATATCCACCAACAACCTGCAGCAACAATCAGTTTCAAGGCTCCTCTGAGCAACAACAGGAAGTGCAGAACTGGATCTCTGTTCCTCTACCTGCACAGTTCTGACTTCTGAAATGGGATTTCAGCCCCTCCCTACAGGAGTCATTGGCCCACTTCCAAGGGAATCTGTTGGCTTATTGTTAGGCCGCAGCAGCTCTGCACTGAGGGGCTTACCTATTATTCCAGGAGTGATCGATCAGGACTCTAATGGAGAAATAAAAATCATGGCTTCAGTGCTTGCTAGTGTTACCACTATCCCGGCAGCTCATTCTTGTTCCTTTAAGTTGTCGGTGCCTCAGTTACTACAAACCCTAGGGGATAAAGGAGTTTTTGATCTTCTGACAATTTTTGGGTTCAAAACATAAAATGGGAATGGCCCGGGAATAACCCCTTCTCATATTTTGAGACATCAATAAGTTGAGACTACCTCTTGGGCTGTAAAAACCCAATCTTCTCAAGTCACTCCGATCCATTTATCTAAGAGTTTAGCAATATTTCCCATTGACCACTGGTTCAAATATAGGTCCATGGCACATATAACAAGTTATATTCAAATGCAAATTACTCACTAGCTGGGGCAACAAATGAGCTAATTCCTCCAGTACTCATACCTTAGTGAAAGAGATCAACAAAGAAACATGTGCTTCAATCTTACAGTGACCTTGGGGTATTCCAAAGGATATGAAACTTAGGCAAGACATGGGTGAACGATTGCCAATTTTCCTATTTCTATCCAGTCCCTTCTAGCTTCCTTGGTTACATGTAGCTCCAGTATTCATATGGCTGGCCTCTACACACATACTTGTCTAGCACAATGACGATCAAGTTGTCCACATCCTGGTTGTGGTGGGTAACCTATATTAAACAGGAAGTGCACAGTAAACTAAGCATATCTTAGACATGAGTATGTCCTTTTTGCCACATGGCAAACGTGTGCTCCACAAAGAATAGTACTAGCAATTAGCCACAGTGTTCATAATGATGATAGAAAAAGGGGGGAAAAAAGATAAAATCTAATGTACCATAAATGAAGAGCTTGGTAAGTTAAAAATAAGAAGGAATGTTATGGAAGGTAAGAAAGAGAGGGAAGGAATGAATGATATAAAGAAGAGGGACAGGGTGTTGAAGCGAAGGAAGACAAGAAGACAGGAAGGAAGACAGGTGGGAAGGGAGCAAAGAGGGAAAGAATGCAGGCAGGGAAGGAGGCAGGGACAGATGGATTGTGGTTTGTATTGACAGTTTGTGGGACAGAGTTAATGGTGGAAGTATGGAGGAAGAAGGGTCCGAAGGTAATCCTGGGGAATGAGAGATTACCATTACGTATCTGTAGCTCCTTTGTTGAATATCAACTGACTATAAGAATGCAGATTTATCTCTCCTGCTCTATGAATAGCCTAAACGTGAGATAATTATTCCCTGTGAGGGAGACCACAGTGTCCATGATTCTTTCGGTGTGGCTCACTTCACTTAGTATAATGTTTTCCAAGTGCTTCCATTTCCTTATGAATGGGGCGATGTCATTCTTTCTGATTGAGGCATAAAATTCCATCGTATATATGTACCACAATATCCTGAGGGGGATCTGTGTTGGTCCCATATTTTAGCTATGACAAATTGTGCTGCGATGAACATTGTTGTGCTGGTGGCTTCAGTGTCTTCTCTTTTTTTGGTATTACGGGAGCTCTATGTTAAGCCTTCTGAGGAAGCTCCATAGTGCTTGCCAGAGTAGTTGGACCAGTTTACAATCCCACTAACAATGAAGTAGTATTCCCTTTTGGCCACATCGCCTCTAAATTATTAATGTTAGTTTTTTTTGTTTTTTTTGGCCAGTCCTGGGCCTTGGACTCAGGGCCTGAGCACTGTCACTGGCTTCTTTCCGCTCAAGGCTAGCACACTGCCACTTGAGCCACAGCACCGCTTCTGGCCGTTTTCTGTATATGTGGTGCTGGGGAATCGAACCTAGGGCCTCGTGTATCCGAGGCAGGCACTCTTGCCACTAGGCTATATCCCCAGCCCAATGTTAGTTTTCTTGATACAGTACTTTCTTACTGGGTTGAGTTGTTGAACACAGAAGATGACGCTGAGAGAAATAAATGCCATATTATGGAAAGCAGTTTTATATCACAGTTGTAGTACTTTCTACATGACATGTGTAACCGTAGCCTCTGTTGTTGATGTTCCTCTTGTATCCCCTTCTTGTCTTCATACCTAAACTATTACTATATCTTATCTGAGTACATTGGAAATCATGAATACTGATATTTGAACTAGGAAAGTGAAAGGATATACCAAAATCAAGAGACACAGGATAACAAGACAAATGACTTCAAAAGCAATACTTACAAAACTGTTTTGTGTAAACCACCTCAAGCACTCATGGGGAATGAAGGAAATGGGGCGTGGGGAGGGGAAATGTGGGACTAGTAAAAAAACAAGACAATGAATGTATCCAATGCCTAAGATACGAAACTGTAACCTATCTGGACATCATTTTGACAATAAATAAGAAAAAATGATTTAAAAAATACAGCTTCATTTCTGAGTTTCATATTCCATTTCATTTTTCTTCAGGGTTTTCTTTATACCAGTACCACCTGTTTTTGTTATGATGGCTATATAATAGATCTTGACACGGCACTTTTAAGAATAACGAAAGGAAGGCAAGAAGACTCCCAAATGGGTAAGATAAGGATTCCACAAGAAATATTGCCAGAATAATCCAGGACATCCAAACAATCAGAAACAACTATTTCCAGAAACTATACTCACTAAAGAATGAATACTTTAGGGAAAGAGGTAGATTTTACAGAAATATAAACTGTCCAACCTGAGGCAAGAACATATAAATCAATTAAATTACCGCATGAATTATGACGAGATACAGGAAGCAATGAAATTTCTTCCAATATAAAAAAGGCAATCACCGCAGAATTCTAAAACACTTTCTAAGAAAGGGGAAAACACCAATATTCTCCTAGTTCTTCCGTGAAGTTGATGCAGAGCGAGAAACCCCAAACCTGTTCCTTGAATCAAATACAATCACAAAACCAGGAAAAGATCCCCCAAAAAGATATTTCAAAAAAATCTCACTTAGGAACAAAGATGCACAACTCCTCTACATAATATTACCTAGCAGAATCCAAAAACAGATTTTATAAGTCATGCATCATGGGCAACTAGCCTTCATTCCACAACTGGAAGCCTGCTATAGCAGATTCATAACTTTTAATGCAATTCACCAAATTGACATAGGTAAGATGAAGAATCACATCATTCTTGAAGTGGCTGCTCCAAACATTCAATGTTATAACACAGCAATAGATTTTCAAAGCCCTGAAGAAAATAGGATTAGAAAGACCCTTTTTAAAACAATGAAAGCCATATATATGAGAACAACTGCAAAATGTCATACCAAATGGGAAGAACTAAAACCATTTTCTTGAAAACCAGGAACAAGACAATGATAATACCTCTCTCTTCTCCTATTTAATATATTTCTGGAATCCTTAGCCATAGCAAGAAAGCTCCAAATAGGGAGGATCCAAATAGGGAGAGAAGATGTGAAACTTTCCTGATTTGCTGATATTATGTTTTCATACCTGAAGGACCCAAATAAATCTCCTGCAAATTCCTAGACCTAACAAACCGTTTTACCAAATAGCAGACGGTAATTTGCAACAGTCAAATATTATAACTTGCTAATATATTCATACAAAGGGGATTCAAGAAACGATTCCCTCCAAAACCTACACACCAATCAAAAATTTCGCCATGGATCTAAAAACAGATTACACTGAAGAGGAAATAAAAATGATATTGAAATATATAAACATAACCATCATCATTGGCAGTATCTGATATGCAAATAAAAACAACCCTGAAATAACATGTTTCCAATGTCAGAATGAGTAATTATCTTAACTCAGGCAACAACAAGTGCTGGAGGGAATTCCCAAAAAGAGGAAATGTACTGCTCTGTTGCTGGGAATGTAAACTACTTCAACCACTCTCGAAAACAGAATGTAGATTCTTCAAAAGAACAGCCGTGGCACAGCACATGATTCATTCTGAGCAACAGGATCCAGGACATGACTAGAAAACCTGCACTTCTGTACAATAATAATTTCTCTGACGAGTGGAGTATTTCACCTCAGCACAGATATTCTGATGCTTATTACCAAACTAATATGCCTTTGGAGAAAATTCTCTATTAAAGAGTCTCCTGTGTTTGTTGGCCAAAGGATGCCCCTTTGTCATGAGACTCTCCTCCACCCTCCGCCACACATATAGAACCTCCTTGGGGAGACTTGTTTGCCCAGCTGCTCCAGCGAAAGCTTTTCTCAATTAAGTGGGAAGTCAATAATCTATAATAATTAGTCTTGAGGAAATAGTAGCTAGTTAATAAAGTTCTACGTTGAATACTTTGATCCTTTGTTGTAGAGCTGACAAATTATAGTATCAACACCCTTCGTAGTAGCAACAACCTTTGAGGTAGCAACATCTGTTACAGTAGTGACATCCACAACTTTGGTGTTTATATGAATATACTTATGCATTAATTTTACTCTTGAAATTGTGAATTGATTTCTAAACCAATATAAACCCTGGCCTTGCTAAATAAAAGTGTGCATTGGACCACTCTCCTTTGCATACCCTGTGTCTTGACTATGGTTAGAAATACACCGGTCCAACAACTGGCTTCCGGATCCAAGGACCTGATAATTGATCCATAGGAGATTGCTGAACTGCGTTTAAGCACTCTCTCGAGTGTAAGTGAAAGATATTTTGATTGAAAGGAGAGAGGGGAACTGAGTGGTGAGCTCCTGATAGATAAAATGTTACAGGTTTATGGGACAAGCTAAATCTACTCTTTTTTCTAATCTTATTGACCATGTACTGAAACTTAACAGAGCTACGGTCTTGTGTTCACAATTAGATGAGTGCATGCAGGTGGTAATGGAGTATAATCCGTGGTTCCAGGAGGAAGATACTTTAGACTTAGAATTCTGGGAAGGAGTAAACAATAATGTGTAAAAGGCATATCAGTGTGGGGAAAAGGTTCCAGATACATTTTGGTCTAATTGTGCATTAATATGTACAGCTCTAATTATCATGCTTGCGATGCTTTGGTAAGATCAGCTGCTGAACTGGAGGTAGATGTGGAGAAAGCTATGAAGGTTTATAGTTTATCCAAGGAGGCAAAAACTCAAAGTGGGCAGGAGTTAAAGAGATGGCTACACCTGAGCAAGCTCTTGCCAGTTATGCTAGAGAAAAGGTAGAGCCAAACTACCTATGTTTCTTCAGAAAATGAAGCCACTCTAAATAGCTCAGCAGGGCAGTCAGTGTGCTAAAGAGGCTCTCCATATCTGCCACGGACTTCAGCGGGGATGAGTCTTATAAAGAAAAAATTTTTGCTGCAGCGCCTGCCTTTCCTTTTCTGTTCTTCAGATTTTGACTCTGAGGACTTTGTTCCTCTCCCTCACTATCGACGGTTCCCCATTATTCGACCCCCTTGAGTCGATGGGGAAGCTCAGCCCTCTCATTATGAAAGTATCAATATGGTTTATATCACTCAGCTGTGGAAGGCGGTAACATTATATGCACCACAGGCGCTGAAGTTAAAGAGTTAATGTTGACAAGTGTTTCTGCTTATTAAAATTTGGCTCCTGAGGATTGGAAGATTATGTGTAGGGCATTATTAAAACCTCAGGAATATCTATAATGGTTAATGTGGTAAAATGATGTTGCATCCGCCAGAGCAGGCTAAAATGCTCACTACCTAAATGCCGCCCTTCACAAAATACCGCATGATATATGAATAGGCACTGGGGATTATAAGACCCAGAATCAAGTAAATACTCCAAAGGAGATTGACCAGTGGCTGGACGAGATATGTCTAGAGGCATTGGGTTGGGTATGTACCACAGTAAAAAGGATGGTTCTTAGGCCTGCTTTATTCAATGGGCCTAGGAACCCTACTTTGACTTCATATTGCGCCTTCAGAAAAACATCCATAGAACAGTAAAAGGTGCTGCTGTTCACGATCAATTAATTAAATTACTGGCAATTGAGAATACTAATGAAGATTGTCAGTCTGCTTATCTACCTGCTAAGGAGATTGGGGAGGTACTTGCATATTTCAAGGCTTGTCGGAATGTATTTTTGGACACTCAAAAGATGAAGCTATTGGGACAGTCTCTGGGAGCCAGTGTGAAAGTACCCAAATCCGGGAAATTAAACTGTTTAGACTGTGGGGACAAGGGCATACTGAAATGAATTGTGTAAAAATGAAACTGGCAAATACAAACTCGCCTAGGAAATTCCCTTTCTGCAAACGTGGGGTGCATTGGGCCCAAGAATTTTGATCTAAAACTGACATTGCTGGACATATGCTTCCCATTTCATCGGGAGCAGCACAGGGAGAAAGTACAAGGTGTTCAGGAAAGGGGGCAAAGGGCAAGCCTCATGGTCCCATTCCTATGAATGAGCCTTCCCCAACATCTTTTCGTTACAACCAGCCCAGATTGGGAGTGCCACAGTGGACCTTTTCTCAAGCCCATTCTGAACTTTCCCTGCTAATTTCCAGAATTAGAACTTGCATATACGGTCCCTTGCCATGGGGGACTTGGGGCCTTCTTCTGGAGCATTCCAGTTTCATTGCTAAATGGGTGTTAGTTGTACCAGGAGTAACTGACTCTGACTACATAGGACAAATTCAAATCCTTAAGACCTCCCCTGTACCTTATGATATTAATTCTGGTGATCGTATTGCACAATTGATTTTCTTTGCTTACATATTTATATCAACTTCTGCAAACCCTTATCAAGGAGGTTTTGACAGTATGAAATATCAATCTGTTTTCTGGATTTTCAATGAAGCAAACAAACCACCTTGTTGTAAATTTTATATAGGAAAGAGGCATTGCTAGCTACTGGCTAAGACATCACAATAATCATCCAGATTGAATGGGCCATCGGGGCAGCGTGAACAAACTATCAAATGCAGAATAAAAGGTGTCAGTAGTACACTAGATTCAGTTATTAAGCAAAATCTTGAATATCAGTATATTACTGATGGTGAAGGCCAACATTCCATTTTTGATCCATAATTTTTGTAAGTACCTATTAACGTAATTGTACTAGACGTCTTTGAACAGTGGGGAGCTCATTTAGTTTTCCCTTGATGTTCAGATGCATGTCTTTCTCAGTAAGATTACTTAATTGGCAGACAGATTGTCTAGTTTGCCGTGAGCAAAGGCCCTTATCTAAGGAAAAGTTGGCGGCCACAATGCAAGTTGTTGGAGATAAGTTAGCTTCAAATCATATTGAGGTTTCTATCTCTACCTGGAACTCTCCTATTTCTGTTATTAAAAAGAAATCTCACAAATGCAGATTGCTCACGGATTGTCGAGCTCTAAATGCAGCTTTGAGGCCTATATTTTACAACATGGCCTGCCCCAATCATGTATGATTCCTTTAAATTGGCATATTATACTAAGATTTGCAAGATTGTTTCTTTACTATTTTCTTATTTCATGAGGACCTATCATGCTTTGCTTTTACTTTAAGTCGGATTAATCTCCAAGGACCCCATGGAAGGTTTAAATGGAAATTATTGCCACCAGGTATGATAAACTCACCTACTATGTGTCAAACTTTTGTAGCCAGAGCACTAGAACCTATTAGGAAAAGATTTGCTCAGGTTTCATGTATTCATTATATGGATGACTAATTATTTGCTGCACCTAATAAAGATATTCTATCAGACTTATTACAATTTTTACCCTTCCACTTGGAAGAAAATGGTTTATTAGTTGCCCCTGATAAAATCTGGACAGAGGAGCCATTAAAGTATCTAGGATATTTAGTTTAAAAAAAACAAGCAATTATTCTCCAATTTATAAAAATTCGTACTGAAAAATTAAATACTCTTGATTTTCAAATGTTACTAGGGGACATTAATTGGCTTCATCCTTCCTTAGGCATTCCCACATATGCTTTGCATAATGTATTCTCCATTCTTCAAGAGGATTTAACTTTAAATAGCCCTTGTGTATTAACTAGTGAGGAAAGTCAGGAATTACTTTTAGTAGAAAAACCCTGACTCAAAATTTCTTATCCCGGGTAGATTTTTGTGTCCCTAATGGGCTATTAAATCTACTTACAAAGTATACCCCACAGGGGGAATAGCACAGTTCAACAAGAGTTTGGTAAGTACCAGGCACACATTGTCTGAAATGTAAAGCACATGTCTGGAGATAATCAGCTTTCTTATCATGCAAGGCTGTAAAATGTGCCTGGAAATCAATGGGGAGGACAACAACTAGATTATCATCCCCACACCTAAATAACAATTCAAATTTGCATTACAATCCTCTGTTCTCCTCCCTTTTTCATTGAATGGCTTTAATGAAGAAGTTTTATACCAATTACCTTCTAGTCCTTTAAGGAAAATTTTTCAATAACAAATTTATATTACTGATAATATTTAACTTTCTAAGGCCATTCTAAATTCGCCTAATATTTTTGAAGATAGTACCAAAAATAACAAATGTGCTTTTTGGACAGAAGGTAAATATCAAGTTTCCCTCACTCCCTGGCAATAGGCACACAAAATGAATCACAGGCTGTTGTATACGCTTTACAGAATTTCTTAATAACTTTCAATTTAATCACTCAGTCGACTTGTGCAGCACATGTTCTATGCAATATATATTCTGTTGTTATTTATCACATAAACCCCCCACTAGATTCACTAAACAATTCAAAGCCAGTAATGCCAAAGACAGCATTTACTGTATGTCATTCACATTCTTTCTCATTCTAATTTGACAGGTCCCATGGCACGTGGTATTTTCATGTAGATGATTTAGTCCCTTTTATTTCGGCAAAAGAAGACCATGCATCTTGGCACTCTAATGCAGGTCATTTACCTGTCACATATAAAATTCCTTTTAGGGTTGGGATTATGTCCTTGTGTCAAGAATGGTTGCCTCATATACATGAAGCCATGGGTTTGATTCCCTAGGGCCACATACATAGAACATGGCCAGATGTGGCACTGTGGTTCAAGTGGCAGCGTGCTAGCTAGCATTGAACAAAAAAGAACCAGGGAGTGTCCTCAGGCCCTGAGTCCAAGACCAAGGACGGGAGTAAATAAAAGAAAATTCCTTTTAAACAACCTAAGCAAATTATTGCTAACTGTCCTACTTGTTGACCTTTGCATTTACAAACCCTTCCGCTTGGTGCTAATCTTCAAGGCCTGGCTCCAAACAATAATTGGCAAATGGATGTAACACACATCCCTGAATTTGTCTGCCTACAAGATGTGCTTGTAACTATTGACACATTCCTTTTTTGGGAGGGGCACAGCTCTACCTGGTGAAAAATGGACTCAGGTCATTCAACATTTACTAGAAACATGTGCAGTCATGTAGATTTCTTCTCAAATAAAAACTAACAATGGACCAGCTGAATCCAGTAAATAAGTGAAAATATATTTAGAATTTCGTAATATCTTCCATGTTACATCAGTTGAATATAAACCTCAATCTCAAGGTAGAGTAGAATGAGCTGTACTTTGAAAAGACAAATTAAAAAGTAAAAGATGTTGAATATGTATAGTACTGAGGAGTATTCCACATCTATGAATAGCCTTTATAAAATAGACTGAGCTGTTATTGCAGAAGCACTATTTGTTCTTAAGTTTTTAAATTTGCCTCAAGGAGATGTTTTGGTCATAGCCAAGCAACACTTCCTAACTCCATGTATGTTAATCAAGCCACATCCTGTTTGGATTAGATTGGGGGTTGGGTTAGATTGGGCCCCTTGGCAGGTGTTAAACCAGGGGCTATGGAATGCTTATGTTTCTACAGAAGATGTCCAAAATTTCTGGCATCCACTCTGCTGAGTCCGACAAGGAGTGCCCCCAGAACACAAAGATTAGGGTAGGACATCCTCATCTATGCTATGAGACCATCCCAATCCAAGCCATGGCTGCCCACAGTCTCCATAAAAATACTCACAGAGGAAGGACAGCCCCTTTGCCCTTATGGGGACAGGTAAAAGCGCTGTCTCACAAAGCCCAAGAGGTAGTGCTATCTACTGAAAAAGTGCTGACTCTGGAACATCTACTCCTGCCTATGTGTGCTCTGTTAACCTGTGTCTTGTAACTCTATGGCAGGGGCTAATTCAGAGGTATTGTATTGGACCAGTATCTTTAAACCACCCTTATTACATCAAGATTTGTGGACCAAATCCCCCGTCTCTGCATCTATATCTAGTCCTGACTTAATCTCTCTCTGTTATCTGTCTGGCATTCCAGTCTATCCTATGGAAGAAGGACAAGATTCTAACATGTCTTACTCTCAGTTCTCTAAAGCTATCTGTCTCAGCAATTCTCCTTGTTAACCCTTTAGATATCAATATTTTTAATTCAACATGGAGGTTTATATAATCCCAGTAGAACTCGGCTGGTTAGACTGTCCTTTTGGTCTGTGAGATCTCACACCTATAAGATACACATCTCTCCTAGTCCTTTTGGTTTGTGGTTACAAAACTGCACCAAACATAATTTTGCTTCTGAAAAGCTATACAATCTCATACTCCATAAACCAATTATGAGCAGCAGTGGAGTTGCTCAATCTTACATGTCTTCTATGCTATCTTACATGTCTTCTATGCCATGTCTGAATTTGAAAGTGAGATATCCTCCAAAAATAGTTTGCTGTTATAGAATTATTTTCCACTTAATATCTTTGGGAATATCCTTTTATGTGACTCCATGGTAATTCAAATTTTGAAATCCAGGATGAATATACCTGAGTGTTTCCATGGTAATTATTGTAGTAGGAAAGAACCTGAATGTGTAACAGGTGAAAATTGAGCACAAAATATTTCCTTCAATTTTGTCTCCAAATATTTTGGAAATCATTACCTGGCTACTTTGATATCTCCTGTGCTAATCTGTTTATACTGAGCCATTTTGATAAACATTTCAATTTTTATGTGTAATTCATTTCTGAATGTTGGTCATATTTTTAGTTTGACACGTGGAAATAGTGTTCCAACTTATATCACTTGCATCCATGGCAACATCAATAGTGAAATATCTTCATTAATTAGGGGAGCATACATGATTATGTTAATTTAGTAGGAGTCATGAACACCTAGGTATGGCTCAGGGCACCTTGTTAGGACTGTAGAAAACATGGTCTTCTATTGAATCCAGTCTGAAATAAAGTCTTTGTTGATCCACTTAGAACACAAACATTCCCAGTATCATCTGCATATAAGAATATTA
Organism: Perognathus longimembris pacificus; assembly: GCF_023159225.1. Lineage (NCBI taxonomy): Eukaryota > Metazoa > Chordata > Mammalia > Rodentia > Heteromyidae > Perognathus > Perognathus longimembris. Next base: position 34,150 of record NW_025956089.1, on the reverse strand, counting down.
ATGCGTTTTGCCGTTTAAATATTTTGCAAACCATATATACTCATTACAAACTGCAAACAACGGCCTGTACACGAACTATTCAAACAGCAGTTAACATGCATATATATTATGAAATTATAATCAATTTCTCTACACTCTTAAATATTTCTATTATATGATTAAACGCTTATATAGCTCAAGTACTTGGACATTGCACACTTACAAATGAAGATGCATTTATTGATTATGATTAAGGACAGAGAGACCCATGATAGCTCTTAGAATTGTCCTTGAAGTTGGTTGAATTACATCATTGCAAATTTTCCCAATTTTGATAGTATTCTTAAATTGGGTCATGATACAATCTGAAACAGTCCATTTTTATTTGTAGCCTGTTGTACAACAGCCCTTAGAAGGCAAAATAGAGCCAGACACTTAAAGAATCATACGAATAAAATATTTCAAATGATATTCATAAGTTTTCTTTATTTGGTTTCAAAAAGCCCAGAGTCATTATGGAATACCTGTTACAGTCCTTGGTATTTCCCATGGGCTCATAACAGAGAGGTATTCCAACCCTTGGTTTAGCCTTATGTCATGACCAACACTGTAAATTGTAAATTGATGGACCTCAATATAGAAGTGATACAGTTTCTTTTGTTACAAAGCACATGCAAAACCCACTTTAAGCATTTAACCCAGACGTGTAATTTATATAAATAAATATATGACTAGCAAACGAAGAAAGCTTTTATGTCCAATTACTATGAATCATTAACTCATATCTTTGGATAAAGTACGTTTTTTGGTACATTGCCTGATAAATTTGCTACACTAATTCTTAAGCTAAATCAATATTATACTTCTGTTTGCTCACAGTAAATCAATTTACTTTTCCTTCATATTTTAATGTCAATGCCCACTGCTGCTGTTACAATAAAAATAATATATGGATTATTTGTCATAGTGCAAAACTCATGACGCTATTTTCTCTTCTTTAATCTGTGATTCCTTGTGATTTCTATTTGAATAACAAACAGGATGACAGCTCAAGAATGCAGAGTGATAAGGGAATTTTAGATTCTAATTTAAATACTTGGTTGATTTCTTCTTGTGAGTCCAGTGCAAATGTAAATGTAAGTATGTTCTTCCCTGCTGTCACTTGCTTGTTCCAGCAAGTTATTCTGGGGGAGAACAATAAAAATATCCTTGTCAACCTGCAGATTGATGAGAGTACCTGTGAAACTTTAGATATGTACTTAGAGTTTTGTTCTATCCTTCGTAAGACACTTTTGCTATAATGATGCTTTCTTTTTACATTTGCGGTTTGGATCAAAGTTTAGGCAGAGAAATGTAGGTCAAATATTATCAATTTGATTTGAAATCTTAGGATTATGATTTCTTATGTACTCGTAATTATTTACTATTTTTGGCCTGAGACTAGGTGACATTACATGTTTTGTGTCTCTGTATGTATAACCTAGGATATGGCTTGTGGAAATGTGCCCGGGTCCTTAAAATAATGAGTATTCATTGATTCACCTGTACAAGTACCTCCAAGTGGGTCAAGACACACAAGTGTCCAAGTATAGTTTTCCAGAAGCTGTCCAATTAATTGGTTTCAGTGTATATGGAAGTTAAGAAAGCAGGGAATTCCTTCATGATAATAGGCATTTGTTCAATTTGCAGTACCTCTAGAAGATCCAAGGATGTGTCTAATGTTTGTAGACACAATACAAACATATGTGTTAGCACTCTATGCATCGAATGAAAAAAAATGTTTTTTTATTTATGCCTTTGCAGAAATAATCAGTTGCCCCACCGTGTTGAGTTCAACAAGTATTTCTCCTTGTCTTATCTATGACTAAAAATAATAAAAAAAAAGTCTAATCATATGAATGTCTTTTGATTTCCTCTAATAATTGAGACAAGCACTCTTGCAACTAGGCCATATTCCCAGCCCTCCCCTAATCATTTAAACCTCCAATTTGGTTACAGTGTATATTCTTTACAATGAATTCTGACATAAGTGGAGGTGTTTCTTTCCTTATAGAAGTATATCACTTAATATTTGAGAAAGCACACTTAGGTAGGAGAAATGCAATTATGATCATTAAATGGAAATCTAAGTACGTTAACATGTAAAGTCCTCCTATGATTGTTCTTCAGTTACTTTTACATGAGTCTGATATGTTTCATTTCATGATGTATTCTTGCATGTAAGAAAGTATCACCAAATTTACCTCTTTAAAAGAGAACGTCAATTAATGTGACATTATGTAAACATCAATTTGGTGAGCCAAACACTTCTGGGAGTTTTTGTAAAAAGAAAAAATTCAACTCTGTGAGCTTTTCTTACTACGAAAGATTCTCAATATCGAAATAATTTCAGTGTGTGACAATATGCAAGGATTCTTTGACTTCTTTAAATAGGACGATTTGCAAGACCGAATGAATGGGAAATGTGGTGGGGAATACAGCAGAAAGGGCTCACCAAGTGAATTGGGTAGTGAGCAGAACAAGCTGAGCTAATCAAGGGACTTAGGAAGAGATATATCACAGGAAAAGAGGAACAGCTTACAGGAAGCATAAAGAAAGAGAGGTATATGCATATATCACCATTTTGGGATGAATTGCTTTACAATTACTAAGCATAGAGGACATAAGAATTTTGAGAATTGAATGTGACACTGAGCATGAGGAACAGACGTCTGTTTATTTTACTTTATAATATTATTAAGAATTACTAACACATAGAGTTAATGTGTAAATAATTAAGAATTTGAGGGAGTGGTTTGAGGGGTGAAGCAGAGGGATGAAGGGAGAAAAATAAGGAAGGGATAGCAGGTATGAGAAGAAATGCATATGTAATCACTATATGAAGCATGTTTCTGTAACCCCACTGTATATCATCCTGAAAATAAGAAAAAAAAATGTAAAAAAAAATAAGTGTAAATGCATTTTGTGTTGGGAAACTAGATTTTTCTATGTATCCAAAAAAATAACATTCAAAATGTATTAAAATTTGTGCATTGTTGGAAATATTACAAGTATTGGTAGATAATCAGAAAGAAGAAAATTTTTGATTCTGTGTGTGTTTGTGTTTGTGTTTGAGTGAGTGAGTGTGTTGTGCCTAGTCTTTTGAAGTTATGTCTCATGGTGATCAACATAGAAATGCATTGCTAAGATAGGGTATATAAAATTTGTCAAACGTGGAAATTCCTCCCTCATTTTTCTCTTGTTTCACTTTCCAATCAACTGTTCACCATCTTTGAATGGTTAATTACAACTATTTCTATTTCTTTGTTGCATTCCTTTACCCTTTGTACTTCTCACAGTGTGAAGAAGTCATTTCCTTACTACGATAAAGAAAGAGACAATAGTAAGAGCTCCATGGTCTACTACAGCGACACCTGGTTTACAAACACAGAAAATTAAATCAAAAGAAATAATTTCAAATAAGGATTTCAAAATAAAAATAAAGAAACCTCCGGATTCCATATATTTGAGATCATTACTATTACCATGATTGTATGTGATTATTTCTCCATAGTATTGAGAAACTGTGATACTCTGCGTGGAAAATCCTAGGCATGTATGCCATTTTTACCACTCAGTGAATCCATTGGCTCTGTTTGCCGCTGGTTCACTTCATACGACATAATGTTTTCCTAAGGCTTTCTATATTCTTAGAAATGTGAGGATATCATTCTATCTGAAGAAAGCCTCGATTCTACTATGAATATAAAACCACTTTCTGTTGTTCCATTCATCAACTGATGGCCTAAAGAGTTGGTTACATATGTTGGCTATTTGAGAGAATGCTGCAATGAACATGATCATGGTGGAAGTTTTAGCATGGAATTCTTTATGATCTTTACAGTGAATGCCCACCATTGAGATTGCTCGATCATAATCTATGTGTATATTTTATTGCAGATTTGGTGTACTGCTTTGCAGAGTGTCTAAAGAATTTTATTTATTTGTGTTTCAATTATATTTTGTATTTGAGAGCCCTATTTTTTTAGTAGCTACTGCATATCTTCTCTCATATTCTGTCCTCTCCTCTCTCTTCATAATTTATCATTTGGAGCTTAGCAATTCCATGGACGTCTTTTTGTACAATACTGTGATTTAATGTGGTTGTTAGATTTTATAGAAATCTGTTAATCTGCACTCAGAAGCCCTAGTGTTTTTCCTCGTTCTTCTTGCATATTTATTGAATCCATTTTACCTCGAGTCCATGATCCAATTAGAATTTTTGGTGGTGTGAGGAGACACACATTGATGTACTTTTGGTTGACGGAAGAGTTTAAAGTATTCTGCCTTAACATTTCTTGAAAAGGCTGTGCTTTTCTATCCAATTCTTTTGTCTTAATTATAAAAAACCAAGGTGTCATAGGTGTATATGTTGACTTCTCTGTCTTCAATCACATTTTCTTGATTTTTGGCCTTTTGTTGTACCAGGACCAAAAAGATTTTCAACCTGAAGCTTCCAAAAGTTTGAAAGTAGATATTAACATACCTCCAGCACTGTTCTTCCTGCTATGGAGTGTTTTGGCATCAACAAACTGAATTATCCTCAATGTTCAGATATTCCTGTTTCTAGAAAAGCTGAACGCAAAATCCACTGAGAAAAGAGCCACTTTCATTTAATGGACACAATACTTTTACTTTTGCTTTCTACAGAGAAACATTTGGTAAAGGGGAATTTCAAACAACTGACTCTTGTACATGTTGAAACACTGTCCTAAACTCTGTCCCAATACTCTGTTACACATCCAAGGTCTGGAAAATTACTCTATTCTTTCTTGCCATGTACCAGAGATTAAATGGAATGAAGTGGAACTCTCCACAAGAATGCTATGAAATTCATGTGATGTCACTCAAGAGCATTTTCTGTCATTTGGAAAAGCTGTAGGAAATAGGATTATGCCAGGCAATCCTGAATTGTTTATCAATTACCTCAATATTCTTCCAAGTAATTATGTCGTGGTGTAGATAACATATAGATAGGTAGATACAAAGAAACTGACAGATAAATCTATACACACGTACAAAGGCTTTTCCTTTCTACATTAAAATATTTTTTACAAGTAGCCACCAGAGTTTCAAAGCAATATTTGCCTTACACTTTGTGGTCGATATGAAATTTGTTTGAACGAATCAAAATCTGCCATCTGCTATGTGCTATCTGCTATGTGCTATGTGCTATCTGCTATCTGCTATGTGGGCTATGTTGTTGCTGGTTGGAATATTCTGTAGATGTCGGTTAAGTCTAGTTGATCTACACAGGTTTTTAGTTCTGTGGTTTCTTTGTTCAGTTTTTGGTGTGTTGATCTGTCCAAAGGTGATAGTGGAGTGTTAAATTCGCCAGTTATCAATGGGTTTGGGTCTGTGAATGATTTTAGAGTCATTAGTGTTCGTTTGATGAAGTTGGGTCGTCCTGTATTTGTTGTGTAGATATATAGGATGGTTATATCCTCCTGTAGCAGAGATCCCTTTATTAGAATGTAGTAACCTTCTTTGTTGCTTTTTTAATGTTTTTAATTTGAAGTCATTTTTATCTGATACTAGGATTGCAATGTCAGCCTGTTTATAGGGGCCATTGGATTGACAAATTTGATTCAAGCCCTTAACTTTTACGAGATGTTTACTTTTGCTGGATAGATGTGTGAGCACCGTTGAAGACCTCATGCGTACCTTACAAGGCACTGTTGTGTAAATCTTTGACGTTAACAATTATATACAGATACCTGGAATACCTGTATATAATATGAGATTGGTGTTCCTGAAGAATACAATTTTGATATAACAACAAATCCTGCACCCTGTACTCAGTAGTTATATATTTACTGTTACAATCATATGAGTAACTTTTGTTACTGTATTAATTTCTTTTTGGACTGGCAGGCTTTGTCTTTGAACCAATTTGATTTACTCGTTTTGAGCAGGGATACCCTCTACCCAATAACGTGAGGACAATGGAATCTGGAGTTCCTGTAAGTAAGGAGGGTCAGTTAGGGGCAGTGAAGAGAATAGAGTAAAATATTATGGGGGAGGGTCTTGATTTTGGTTTAATTACAGTGACGTGGAAATGTGGAGAATAGTAGAATTGGTAGAAAGAAGTAGTTTAAAAAGATAGACAATTCATTTAACAGTGAAGAGTGGAGGTGTTATTCCTAGGAAAGTATTTTTTTTTTTTTTTTTTTTTTTTTTTTTGGCCAGTCCTGGGCCTTGGACTCAGGGCCTGAGCACTGTCCCTGGCTTCTTCCCGCTCAAGGATAGCACTCTGCCACTTGAGCCACAGCGCCGCTTCTGGCCGTTTTCTGTATATGTGGTGCTGGGGAATCGAACCTAGGGCCTCGTGTATCCGAGGCAGGCACTCTTGCCACTAGGCTATATCCCCAGCCCCCCTAGGAAAGTATTTTTAAAGAAAGAGAATATGAAGAGGAAAATAAAGAAAAAATAGTGGAAGACACAAGCACAAAACAAAGAAAATTTATTTTCAAAAAGAGAAAAAAAAAAAAACACCAGAAAATCAAACAAGCAAAACAATTTTTTTGCTAAATACAAACAGGTAAAAAAGGAATATAAAAACCAAATGACAATTCAGAAATGGAAAAAAACACAATAAAAGCATAAATAAACTTGGAAAAGAAAATGGAGTCTTCCTTGTTTGGATGGGCTTTTTAGTCTCTGGTTGCCTTGCGATGGTCAGCAGTATATTTTGCTGCTTGCCATGTTTGACTTGCATTCAGTTTTTGGGGGTGGATCTACTTTGAACTGCATCCCTTGTTGGTGAGATCCTGGGTCGCTCTGGTTCACACAGATTGCTAGTGGGTCTTTGGTATCCTCTGTGGATGGGGCACATGCACAGTTTTGGGAACCCTGGCTCCACTACTCCGTAGTGGGGCCATTGCTTTCACTTTCAATTTAGAAATTTCAACAGTCAAGGCGGTGCAACTCTCTCTGAGACATGGCCTAGGATGACCCTCCTACCTGGGCAGGGGTCCTTCTCCTGGCCAGAGATAGCTCTCCCTGATTGGTCCCTCTTGCCTTTTTCAAAGATGGCCCATTCATCCTTGCTTTCTGAAGGCTTAATTTTGTTCCAGTCTGGTCTGAACCTATGCCAGTGACAAAGATGGCACTTTGCTCTAGCAATGGTGGAAGGGCTAAGCTCCAGATACTACTTCACGGGCACGAGTGAGGATGTCTTTATAGAGGTACTCACACTTTCTCTGCTATTTCAGCCTTTGGGTGCTCAGTCTGCAATCCAGGTCTGTCTGCTGTTGTCTGGAGGATTTTGTCCCTGTTGCTGTTGTGTGCTTCAGGTGCATGGAGTATGGGGAAGTGTGTGGGCGCCAGCACTGGCTTGTAGGTGCACCACCAACTGGAACAAAAATCTGTGTTTTCAGGCCAGCAAAGTATATTTTTTCTTCCTGGCCAATATCGCTGTACAGTTCTAACTTACTTGGACTGTCTTTCTAGGAATAAGATTTTCTATGGTGGGGCAAAACTGTAATGTCAAAATGTGTTTACCTAGGGCTCTGCTGCTACTCCGGCATCTTCTCAGAAGTGAATTGGAAATCCTTCATGATTCTGCTTTGATAAGATTGAAGACGTGGAATAATGTCGATACTCTTGTATTTGCTGAAACTCTGTCCATGGACAATGTAAGTATATATTTTGGAGTATGCTACACTTGATGCTTAGAAGAATCTGTTTTTGATAGCTGTATGTTGAAAACCTTTGAACAAGTCTGTTATATTCGTGTGGAAAATGGATGTACTTCTACACTATCTCTGTAATCTTATCTGAGTATTTTGGAAAACGTGTATACTGGTATTAGAATTAGGAAATTGAAAGGGAATACCAAAATTGAGATACACAGAGTAAAAAAAGAGAAACAACTAAAAAAGCAATACTTGCAAAACTGTTTGTTTAAAATGCACTGAACACCACAGTGGAGGAATGGAAAGGGGGAGGAAGAAGGAGGGTATGAGGGACAGGGTAACAAACAGTATAAGAAATGTATACAATGCTTAACGTATGAAACTGTAACCTCACTGTATATCAGTTTGATAATAAAAATTTGAAAAAAAAGAACCACATCAGCGGTATCAAAATGCCTGATTTCAAGCTCTATTACAAAAGCATTATTAAAAAATACAACCTTCTATTGCCAAAAAGGTGATGCCTGATGAATACAATATGGCAGAACACCTTCAAAGAAACCAGAGACTTGCAGTCAGCTGATATTTGACCAAGGAATGAGAGACATACAATAGAAAAATTAGGATCTTCAATTATTGGAGATGGGAAAAAAGGATCACCACAGGAAAAAAAAAATAAAAGCTTATCCTAGCGTGATAGCAGCACCGATATCAACTCAAAATGGATTAAGATTTCAACATCAAATGTGAATCCTCATAACTATAATAGAACAGAGTAGCAGAGACATCAGGTCTTCCAGGCCTAGGGAGGAACTTCCTGAACAGAGTCTGAGGCACACAACAGATTGATGAAAGATTGGAAAATGGGAGTACATTAAAATAAAAATTTCTGCACAGCTATGCACATGGTCATGAAAGCAAACAGACAGCCAAACAGCAATGTAACAGACAAATATTATAAAAGGTTAATGTTTCTCACATACAGGGGACACAAGAAACTAATCCCTCCTAAATCCAACAATTCAATCATGAAGTTCGCCATGGATGTGAAAACAGACTTCACAGAAGAAGAAATAAAAATGGTAATGACACAAAGAAACATAGCAACCATCAATGGAAGTAAATGATATGTAAATATAAACAACACTGAAATATCATCTTCTCCAAGTCAGAATGAGATATATTCTGAACTCAAGCAACAAGTGCTGGAGTTGACTCCCTGAAAGAGGAAATGTACTGAACTGATGTTGGGAATGTAAACTACTACAATCACTCTTGAAAAGAGTATAGAGTATCTTGAAAAGAACACGCAGGGCATAGCACATGTCCCATTCTGAGCAACAGCATCCAGGATATGACGAGAAAATCTGCACATCCACGTTTATGTTGCACGCTTCAAAAGAGCCAAGAAATGGAAACAAATCCAATGTCCCACTATACATGATTGGATCGAAGCAAATGGTATCTCTCTACAAGGGAATCCTACACAATGATTAGAAAACATTTGGAAAAAGGTATTCATTGGGACACAAGCCTGGAACATAGAATGGAACATTGGCTGGCTGATATGTCTATGTTAGAAATAAGTAACAGAGACATGATAAAGAAAGCAGGACTCAGGTACCAATTCACGGGGAGACAAGGAACGTGCTTGAGAGAAAGGTATCCAAATGTGACACACAAACACTAATATTTATGTACATAAATTCAGATGGATATCTATATATTACCCAATCTACAAGGAATTGTTTTATAGTTAATATTACTAGAGGCTTTAGAGATGAGATTGACAATAGATATTAAGGATATAATTTTTTGTTTTGGAAAAAATAATGAAAAAAGAAGTTGGTTTGTGCAAGACGACAATGTGAAGGAAAGAGGCAGAAAAATGAGCAAGGACATAAAAGCTGTGAGAAGAAATTTATGCACATTTTTCTCTCACCTCAATACTCCCTCAAAATTTCCTTGATTCCTTTTTAAAAATTTCTTCATCTAACCTTTGTATACATTATTGGTATAGTGAAATTTTGGTTAGCGAGTAACTTAAACTCCTATTACCTTAGCAAAAGCAACATAACTGGAAGTCAATATTATCAGTTGATTCTGGAGAATTTTGAGGCTCTCTTTCTAATTCTGATCTATTACATAGAGATAATGTGCCAAATTTGGTATACAACATCGAAGTTTTGAAACAATTGGAACATTTCAACACTAGTGATACAGAATCATGTGAATATTCACATAAATTTCAGATAATAAGGGATGCCATTTGATTTGATTAAATCTTTTTTTTCAAACCTACTAATAATCAAGACACAAATGTCCTTGGTCAAACCGGGCTGGTAGTAAACAAATTCTTTTGTTTTCTCTTTGAGAATAGCAAAATCAATTTATTAGACACATATTTGAAATCAAGTTCAAAGACATGAAGAAGACATACACAGCTAATAAGGGAGAAAAGAACATGAATCATACTAGAAAATGGAGAGCATAGTCCCAGTTCTCTGATTTACTATGAACCACATAATCATAACTGAGCCTACTTTCCCTGATCTTTTTGTAAAAGTAATGTTTCATGAATGGTCACCACTGAGGAAAAGCGGCCATAATAATGTAGGTACAAAGTTTTGCGAAAATAGTTAAGCTTTCAGAACTAGAATGGTCAACATATTCCTTGATAGTTTCCTGTGAACTCTTTGTGTAAAAGTGCATGCTTTTCCAAAGACTGGATCATGGGCAGAACAGAAATGTATAGGAAGAAGGAACTCAGGATCCCAAACTCGCCTAGTTGAAAAGTGTGTGAAAACGACTCTCAGGATTTCACTACTGAAACCTCGCTTACTTGTACAAAATCATAGATAAACAATGGACAGGAAGAACAAACAGGACTCCCACTTCTGGGTAGAAGGCAGCATTGAGCAGTTCCGTTGTCAAATGCGGAAGTGCTTGTGAATGACTTGAGATCATAACCCGGAAGTGACCAATATTAGCCACGTCACAATACTAGTGACCCCACACGGGGGAGACAGGAGTTAAAAGTAATTGTTACTACGGAAAGGTCTACGGTGGACCAGCTTACTTCGTTGAGGGGAGAGCCTTCTTCACTAATTTGGTAAGTACAGTTCTCCTCCAGAGACATCTAACAATCATTTCCCGCGTTTCCTTTTCTCAGTCATCAGTCCCCATCTCGTGTGGACTAACTTTTCACTCTTTGATATACACTGTGACATTTCTGGCTACAAAGGTTCTTTGTAATTCCTTTACCGGAAGTCCCATGAGGTAGTCCCTGCTTATTTTACAAAATACCAAGTATTGTCCAACATATCACATAATCAAAAATGTTATGTTCCTGGAATTGAGAATGTAGCAATTTCTAATGTTTCCGTCTTCAAATTTACTACCATTACTCTCACTTTTATTTAGGTCTAACAATGATATTTCTGTGGGGTTGTACACTTGTTTCATGCCCACAACAAATTTAATGCTGGAATTTACTAATATTTGAAACAGTTATTATCTGTAGCTATGACTCTCAGTATTGCCCAATGTTCCCTCAAATTATAGGTCATGTTCTGTTATATATAATTACCTATAGATCCCTTGAGCCATAGTTCAAGTAAGAATACAGGAATAACTAGAAATTATTGTCTGAATTTATACGAGTTCAAACGGGTATTTACCTGTTTGAGACCTGCAAAAGTTGGAAAATTTTGAACTATTTAGTATAGATTTCTACCAGTTAGAAAACATTTTCACAAATATGTTGAACACTTGTCATCAATGAAGTCCCTTGAATGTTGGTCTATGACAAAGAAATTAATGATAAAGATTAATATACTTTGTTGACTTCAGTCCTACTGTTACAATTTTGAGATTTCTCCTTATTCCTTTCAAATACAATTGTTGCCTGATTATTTGCCTGCGTTTAAACAGGTGATATACAGCTGGATCAAAATTCATGAGTTTTACCACTAGAATACCTTCTTTCATAGTGTATCTTAGGTTTGCTAATTCAGTCTCAGTGGATGTCATTTTAATCAACAAGACAGGTAATTCATTATTGTCCATGTCCTATTTTTTAATACAGAGCAATTTCCTGTCCCTTGAAATTTTTTTAACAGCACCTGAAACATTTTCACAATTTATAATAATATGCACAATACAAATGGAATTCTCTAAGTCATTTCGATGAATAAATTTTGTTTTTTGCTTTCGAGTATGATTTTGGCTCGTAATTTGTTGGAGATAAGTCTAGGCCCTTTTCAACAGTTAAAAAGGATGGGGAAGATTTACATTGGTTTGTTGCTTAATTCTTTAGAATTGGTGCTTTCTTAGAAACCCATATGTAAATGTGGCAGTTATGTGAGTCACTGAAAGGGAACCATCTTTCTCAAGTCAGTGTGTATTAAAGACTTGAAATTTGTCAAGGAATTCCTGATTCGGAGTTAAATAGGATACACTATTGGAAATAAGATCTTCCTAGCAATCTATTAAAAATGTTTTACCATTGATTTCTTGAGAACATGATTTATTTGTGAGAAATTTATTCATGTCTACCCGAGAAAGTAAGACACACACTGGTGATACTTGTTTTTCTGAAAGCGCAAGAAACAAAAAGTCAAAAAACCTTCATTCATATTTGACAATATTAAGAAATACCAGTAGGTATTATAAGCCACTTATTACCCTGTCACTCTAATTAGATTCATGTAGTTTCTCAGGTGTCTTCTCTTAATGTTTAACATTAGAAAGTATAATGATCCTTTGGAATGAGTTACATGCAATGAATTGATTGTTGGCAGCAATTATTATGCTGGGAAAATCAATTATCTATATTCTGCAGTGTATTAATATAAGATAGTTGAACAAACTATGGAAGCAAAACATATCCCTTTTTGACTTATTCACAGCATAGGAGGAATAAATTGCAATGTGATTAAAAAGCACAGCGAGATGATGGGACTTTCTCTTCTGGATTTTGGCCAGTAATTATAATACTGTCATATACTGGCGCTAGAGGACATGAAATGATACCCTAAATCCAAAATGAGTTTGATTGTCCATTCCTTCTAGTTGTGCTCCCATATATAGGAGACACCAAATCAAAGTAATCACGGCAAAGTGAACACCTCATTACAAGGGGCTCTTTGCTCCTGGAGGAAGGGATGCGCCTCACCTTTAGTAGAATGCTTTATGTATAAGAAAATTGCATTCCCCGTTTTCTTTTTAGCCTTAAGCAGAAACTGTTTATGTTATTTGCATTTTACTTCAACATAACGGTTATTCATAAATGTGCCAATACTTTTGTGGTACTATCTGTCTTTCCAAATTTGCAACTTTGATGTCATCATTTGTAGAATGTTCTAAAGTTGTAAGCAGCAATATAATCCTTTGTCGAAATATTGTAAAAATGGAGCCAGCAAGACATTCTCTAACTTAAATCTCAATATTCACAAAGCACACCTATTTTATACTAAATCTTGACAATGAAATATTTAAGGATTTCATCCATGCATTTAGCTATACACACACATATATAGATATATATATAGATATATATAGATAGATAGATAGATAATTATAGATATAAATATAGATATATATGTAGACATAGATATAGATATATACCACCTGTTTTATTCCCAGGAAAAGGCAGGACTCACTACTAGTTGTGTGTTATATGCCCTTTGCTCAACAAGAATAGCAATAAATGCATCATGTCTGTTTACAGCCTGTTTTCATTTTTCAATATTTTATTGCAAAACTTCACCAAATATTTCTGAAAAGGCCTCCTTTACATGGATCTGTGATACCTTGAATATTCTGTGTAAAAATCACACCAGATGTTTGCCCACGTATACAGTTTGTAAGGCAAGGATAACTTCCAATTTAGATTTTTGAAAGATCTCTATATGTGATTACAGAGTAAAAGGAAGTGTGTTGTTCCCTGCTGTCACTTTCATATTCAACAAAAGAACTTGGGAGACAAGAAGAAAAAGATTCTGGGGACTCTGTGGATTGATGAGACAACCTGAGAAAATTTAGGAGGCTTATAGTTATATTTTCCTTTTATCCCACACTAAGTCACTTTCCACAAAAATAATGCCTCCTTTTTTTCATTTATGATTTGTATCTCATCTAAGATAGAGTATTTTGGATGAAATATTATGACTTGTATCTCAAATCTTAGGATAATCATTTCTCATATAGTCCACAATATTTACTATTTTTGTTATAAGACTTGGGCAAATTTCATATTTTGTGTCCCTGTCATGTGACACTGATTATACTTGCATAGGTGAGACATATGCAAACTGTTCTATTACTTAGATGAATCTTATTATGTTACCTAAACTAAGGTTAGAAGAAATGTGCCTGTTTCATGATCATAATGGATTCTCTGGGTATTAACGTGTTCACCTACCTTCAAGTGATTGAAACCCATAGAGTTTCAAACCATAAGTCAACAGCAGTTGCCCATTGGTCCATTTCTGCGTATAAGGAAGTTGAAAAAAGCAAGAAATTCTTTCAGAATAATAGGCAGTTGTTCAGTTTTGCATATCTGTACAACAACTATGGAAATTTCTATTGTTCTTAGGCAAAATCAGAAATGTATATTATCACACCTTCCACCATAATGCAAAGATATTTTTCTATTTTCCTTTGCAGAAATAATCCGGTGGCCTACTATTTGAGGACTACCAATTTTTCCTTGTCTTGCTAATGACATGAAATAATAAATAATACTTTCAGTACGTTGAATGCGTTTTCATTTCCACTAGCTTTTAAAACTTACTAATTTGGTTAGCTTGTATAGTGTTTATACTGAAAGCTAACATTAATGTTAGGGTGAAATCCTTTACGGAAATATACCTTTTAAATTTCTCTAAGAAGCATATTTAGGTTTCACGAGTGGAACGATGATCATGAAATGAAAATCTGGATACATAAACATGTATAAAATTCTTCTATATCTTTTTTCAGTTAGATTTGAATGTGAAAAATGCTTTTTGTCAATGATCTCCCCCTTGCATTAAATATATTATTAAAATTACCTCTTTTAGTAGAGAATTTAAATTTATATTGTCCACCATATGGGTGAGCCACAAAACTACTGCTTGATTGTGTGTGTGCATGTTTGTGTGTGTGTGTGTGTGTGTGTTTGTGTCTTTGTTTGGACTATTTAATTTATAATTTGTAATTAAATTTTATTGACAAGTTGATACAAATGAGTTACCATTACATAATAAAGCAGTGAGTACATTTCTTGTCATTTTAGTTACAAGCTCCCCCATTTTTCAGTATATTTCGAAGGTCAGATAACCATATATACAAGATCCAGTGTTCTAAACTCATATCCAGTCACCACAGGGAGACTCCACATGTTTTCACGTACTATATTAAACATAAGGACAATGATAAAATCCTCCTGTTCCCATGTCTTGCAGATATGATGTAACATCACTGGCAAAACCATATAGAAATATTATTTGAGAAGAAGTTTTATACTTTACAGACAACAAGTCTATGCCCAACCCAAGTGATAAAATATTTAAAATAACTCATGCGCCCTAGACGATTTATATGGCCATTGATAGCAGGCATTGTACCCTTTATTTTCTTAGTTGCCTCTGCTGCACCAGCTACTGTGTGTTTGACACAAAATGTGAAAACGTCTCACTATGTTAATCAGCTTGCTCATAACATTATGCAAGCCCTGCACATGGAATCAGTGAAATCATTCATTTTTACCACCGGGTTTTCAATTTTCAGCAGAAAAGAAGTTATCAAAGAAAGTCCTCCATTGGCCTGTTCAATAGAATGGGCCCGTCTCCATCCTACTCCTTGGAAGTTCATGAATGGTCTTAGTACGAGCTAGCCATATTCCACTATGAATGGAAGCACCCTACTACTGACCAACCACGTACACTGACTAAGAAGCACCTTTGTCAATTTAAATCTCACTCCTGAGGATAGGCTCACAGGCCCATGCTATATTCTTATTTATTTATTCATTTATTGGTTTTTAACCATTAGTTAAAGAGATTTTATAACTATTGTGTCACCTTCAACTAAAGTGTTATGTAGACACCATACTTAAAATCATTCCAAGGTTCCAAAGAGGCCTGAATTTCTTCTTCCTTTACAAGGGTTCCTATATATGCAGGGGGATAAGATGTTGATTTTATGAAAACAATTTAGAGGTCATAAGAGTTTCTGGTGAGAAAAATATTGAGCTACAATGCAAAATGAAGTCTCAAGGGAAGGGATGGTTCCATGATTGGTTTAAGTGGTCTCTGTACCTAAATATACACATTTTGGGTACTGCTGATCCCCTTGCTATTTTATTGTTGGGACGTACAATATACATTATATTACTGGAACCATTCAATACATAATAGCTCGGTTAAACTCCTCTTGGTCAGCCAAACTTGTAGACACTTAATCCCCCAAAATTAGTGGAAGAAAAGTGTCAATAATTTGATTCCTGTATAAACACTAGTAAAGAGAAAGGTTATGCTGAAATCAAGAGCCAGAGGATAAAAATACAAATGTCTCCTAAAGCGAAAATTACAAAAAAATTTGTGTAAACCAATTCTACAACTTATCAGGGGGAAAGATACAAGGGAGTTGGAAGTGTGGGGTGATGGAGGAGGTAACATGACCTAGAAATATACTTACAGATTTACATATGAACCTCTAATCCTTTGGTACATCACTCTGAAAATAAAGGAAAAAATAAAACAAACTAGAAAAAAGAGGAAGTAATGTGCTATGAAATAGTTTATGGTCCTAATCTGAATCCTTTAGAAATAATGCCATTGTAGACATGAACGGATTAGATTCAATCAGTTGATCAGAGAAACTGAACAGGGACCTGATGAGATTCATGCAATCCCCAAGCTTATGCAGCTGTTTGGCAAGAGTTGAGAAAATTAAAAAGATCTCAAACCACTGGGGTAGATAATAAGGAAGACTCAGATGGCTCAGACACTGAGGAAAAATGATGCAATGAGCTTACTAAAGACAGATTGACCCATGTGGAGAAAATTTTGGAATCAATTATAGCCCTATTGTTACAACATTATCCAAAACAGCATACTCCTGTAAAGGTAAAGACTTGTGGGACCTGTCCAGAATCCTGGCGGACTTTGATCCTTTCCCACCACAACCTCCCCCTGATAGGGTCTCACAGCTAGTACAATTCTGCCTGTGCTGTTTAAGGTTCCTGGTCCTCCTACAGTAAAAGTGGCACACTTCCTTAGTTCAGACTTATCAAGAAGGGAGGACATTTCTGGTTTTCATTTATTCGCTGACAGGCAAGATGAAGATAGCAAAAGTGTTCATCTGTGTTTGCCATTTAAACAAATAAGAGATCTAAAGAATGCTTGTTTTCAATATGGCCCTACAGTACCACTTACTCAAGTCATTCTTATTTATTTATTTATTCATTGGCCAGTCCTGGGACTTCAACTCAGGGCCTGAGCACTGTCCCTGGCTTCTTTTTACTCAAGGCTAGCACTCTGCTACTTGAGTCACAGCGCCACTTCTGGTCATTTTCTATATCTCTGGTGAGGGGTAATCAAACCCAGGGCTTCATGTACATGAGGCAAGAACTCTTGCCACTAGGCCATATTCCCAGCACACTCAAGTCATTCTTGAACCTTGGCTAATAAAACTTTATGCCCAAATTGCCAAGCAGCCATCAGGCCTTCTAAGAAAAGAGGAGGAATAAATGACTATATTCAGCTTTGTGCGGACATTGGGCCATCCTAGCTGCATGGCCTCATGCTCCAAGGGCCGACTGTAACAGAGTTCTTCCGCATGTCCTGGATGGGGAGAAGGCGACGGGGACATTTATGTACTGCTCGGATTCACGGCATTTGTTTTTCCTGCCAACAAATGGGCCACTTAATGGCTCACTGACCTAATCAGAAAAGGAGATTCATTACTGAAATTTCTCCCCACTGTAAAAACGGGAAGCATTGTGTTACAAATTTCAGATCTAATTTGAATGACTCTGGCCACCAGATTTCAGTAAGCTGGCAGAGGAGACAGCCCCTGGCCCCACAGAAAAATTTTGGAGCAGCTCCTTCTTTCCCCTAACCTCAAGCATATCCCCAAACAACCTGCAGCAACAATCAGTTTCAAGTCTTCTCTGAGCAACAACAGGAATTGCAGGGCTGGATGTCTGTTCCTCTACCTGCACAGTACTGACTTTCAAAATGCTATTTTAGCCCCTCTCTACAGGAGTCATTGGCCCACTTCCAAGGGAATCTGTTGGCTTATTTTTAGGCCACAGCAGCTCTGCACTGAGGGGCTTACCTATTATTCCAGGAGTGATCAATCAGGACTCTAACGGAGAAATAAAAATCATGGCTTCAGGGGCTGGGGATATAGCCTAGTGGCAAGAGTGCCTGCCTCGGATACACGAGGCCCTAGGTTCGATTCCCCAGCACCACATATACAGAAAACGGCCAGGGACAGTGCTAGGCCCTGAGTTCAAGGCCCAGGACTGGCCAAAAAAAAAATCATGGCTTCAATGCTTGCTAGTATTACCACTAAAATGCTCACTACCTAAATGCCGCCATTCTCAAAATACCGCATGATATGTGAGTAGGCACTGGGGATTATAAGACCCAGAGTCAAGTAAATACCCAGAGCAGATTGTCCAGTGGCTGCAGGAGATATGTCTAGAGTCATAGGGTTGGGTATGTCCCACAGTAAAAAGGATGGTTCTTAGGCCTACTTTATTCAAGGGGTCCAGGAACCCTACTTTGATTTCATAGTGCGCCTTCAGAAAATTATTGATAGAACAGTACAAGGTGTATTTTTGGACACTCAAAAGATGAAGCTATTGGGACATTCTCTGGGTGCTAGTGTGCAAGTACCCAAATCCGGGAAATTAAACTGTTTTGGCTGTGGGGACAAGGGCATACTAAAATGAATTGTGTAAAAACGAAACTGGCAAATACAAAGTCGCCTAGGTAATTCCATCCCTGCAAACGTGGGGTGCATTGGGCCCAAGAATTTTGATCTAAAACTGACATTTGTGGACATATGCTTCCCCTTTCATCGGACGCAGCACAGGGAGAAAGTACAAGGTGTTCAGGAAAGGGGGCACAGGGCAAGCCTCATGGTCCCATTCGTATGAACGAGCCTTCCCCACCATCTTTTCGTTACAACCAGCCCAGATTGGGAGTGCCACAGTGGACCATTTCTCAAGCCCATTCTTAACTTTCCCTGCTAATTTCCAGAATTAGAACTTGCATATACGGTCCTTTGCCATGGGGGACTTGGGGCCATCTTTTGGAGCATTCCAGTTTAATTGCTAAAGGGGTGTTAGTTGTACCAGGATTAACTGACTCTGACTACATAGGACAAATTCAAATACTTAAGACCTCCCCTGTACCTTATGATATTAATTCTGGTGATCGTATTGCACAATTGATTTTCTTTGCTTACATATTTATATCAACTTCTGCAAACCCTTATCAAGGAGGTTTTGACAGTATGAAATATCAATGTGTTTTCTGGATTTTCAATGAAGCATACAAACCACCTTGTTGTAAATTTTATATAGGAAAGAGGCATTGCTAGCTACTGGCTAAGACATCACAATAATCAGCCAGATTGAATGGGGCATCGGGGCAGGCTGACTCAAACTATCAAATGCAGAATAAAAGGTGTCAGTAGTACACTAGATTCAGTAATTAAGCAAAATCTTGAATATCAGAATATTACTGATGGTGAAGGCCAACATTCAATTTTTGATCCATAATTTTTGTAAGTACCTATTAACGTAATTGTACTAGACGTCTTTGAACAGTGGGGAGCTCATTTAGTTTTCCCTTGATGTTCAGATGCATGTCTTTCTCAGTAAGATTACTTACTTGGCAGACAGATTGTCCAGTTTGTCGTGAGCAAAGGCCCTTATCTAAAGAAAAGTTGGCAGCCAAAGCGCAAGTTGTTGGAGATCAGTTAGCTTAAATCATATTGAGGTTTCTATCTCTACCTAGAACACTCCTAATTCTGTTATTAAAAAGAAATCTCACAAATGGAGATTGCTCACTGGTTGTCGAGCCCTAAAAGCAGCTATGAGGCCTATAGATAGTTTACAACCTGGCTTGCCACAATTATGTATGATTCCTTTAAATTGGAATATTATACTAAGATTTGCAAGATTGTTTCTTTACTATTTTCTTACTTAATGAGGACCTATCATGCTTTGCTTTTACTTTAAGTGGGATTAATCTCCAAGGACCCCATGGAACGATTAAATGGAAATTATTGCCACCAGGCATGATGAACTCACCTACTATGTGTCAAAGTTTTGTAGCCAGAGCACTAGAACCTATTAGGAAAAGATTTGCTCAGGTTTCATGTATTCATTATATGGATGACTAATTATTTGCTGCACCTAATAAAGATATTCTATCAGACTTATTACAAATTTTGTCCTTCCACTTGCAAGAGAATGGTTTACTAGTAGCCCCTGATAAAATCTGGACAGAGGAGCCATTAGTGTATCTAGGATATTTAGTTAAAAAAAAATCAAGCAATTATTCTCCAATTTATAAAAATTCGTACTGAAAAATTAAATACTCATGATTTTCAAAAGTTACTAG
The DNA here is from genome assembly GCF_023159225.1 of Perognathus longimembris pacificus. Taxonomy (NCBI): domain Eukaryota; kingdom Metazoa; phylum Chordata; class Mammalia; order Rodentia; family Heteromyidae; genus Perognathus; species Perognathus longimembris. The sequence goes on along the minus strand of NW_025956089.1, from coordinate 13,866 downwards.
AGGACATTAAATGGCTTCATCCTTCCTTAGACATTCCCACATATGCTTTGCAAAATTTATTCTCCATTCTTCAAGAGGATTTGACTTTAAATAGCCCTTGTGTATTAACTAGTGAGGAAAGTAAGGAATTACTTTTAGTAGAAAAACCCCTGACTCAAAATTTCTAATCCCGGGTAGATTTTTCTGTCCCTAATGGGCTATTAAATCTACTTACAAAGTTTACTCCACAGGGGGAATAGCACAGTTCAACAAGACTTTGATATGTACCAGGCACACATTGTCAGAAATGTAAACCACATGTCTGGAGATAATCAGCTTTCTTATCATGCAAGGCTGTAAAATGTGCCTGGAAATCAATGGGCAGGACAACTACTTGTTTATCATCCCCACACCTAAATAACAATTCAAATTTTCATTACAAACCTCTTATCTCCTCCCTTTATCATTGAATGGCTTTAATAGAGAAGTTTTATACCAATTACCTTCTAGTCCTTTAAGGAAATTATTTCAATAACAAATTTATATTACTGATAATATTTGACTTTCTAAGCCCATTCTAAATTCGCCTAATATTTTTGAAGATAGTACCAAAAATAGCAAATGTGCTTTTTTGACAGAAGGTAAATATCAAGTTTTCCTCACTCCCTGGCAATAGGCAAACAAAATGAATCACAGGCTGTTATATACGCTTTACAGAATTTCTTAATAACTTTCAATTTAATCACTCAGTCGACCTGTGCAGCACATGCTTTATGCAATATATATTCTGTTGTTATTTATCACATAAACCCCCCAATATATTCACTATTTAAACAATTCAAAAACAATAATGCCAAAGACAGCTTCACTGTATGTCATTCAGATTCTTGCTCATTCTAATTTGACAGGTCCTATGGCATGTGGTAATTTTCATGTAGATGATTTAGTCCCTTTTATTTCGGCAAAGAAGACCATGCATCTTGGCACTCTAATGCAGGTCATTTACGTGTCACATATAAAATACCTTTTAGGGTTGGGATTATGTCCTAGTGGCAAGAATGCTTGCCTCATATACATGAAGCCATGGGTTTGATTCCCTAGCGCCACATACATAGAACATAGCCAGATGTGGCACTGTGGTTCAAGTGGCAGCGTGCTAGGTAGCCTTGAACAAAAAAGAAGCCAGGGAGTGTCCTCAGGCCCTGAGTCCGAGACCAAGGACGGGAATAAATAAAATAAAATTCCTTTTAAACAACCTAAGCAAATTATTGCTAACTGTCCTACTTGTTGACCTTTGCATTTACAAACCCTTCCCCTTGGTGCTAATCTTCAAGGCCTGGCTCCAAACAATAATTGGCAAATGGATGTAACACATATCCCTGAATTTGTCTGCCTACAAGATGTGCTTGTAACTATTGACACATTCCTTTTTTGGGAGGGCACAGCTCTACCTGGTGAAAAATGGACTCAGGTCATTCAACATTTACTAGAAACATGTGCAGTCATGTAGATTTCTTCTTAAATAAAAACTAACAATGGACCAGCAGAATCCAGTAAATAAGTGCAAATATATTTAGAATTTCGTAATATCTTCCATGTTACATGAGTTGAATATAAACCTCAAGATCAAGGTAGAGGAGAATGAGCTCACTGTAGTTTGAAAAGACAAATTAAAAAGTAAAAGAGGTTGAATATGTATAGTACTGAGGAGTATTCCACATCTATGAATAGCCTTTATAAAATAGCCTGAGATGTTATTGCAGAAGCACTATTTGTTCTTAAGTTTTTAAATTTGCCTCAAGGAGATGTTTTGGCCATAGCCAAGCAACACTTCCTAGCTTCGTGTATGTTAATCAAGCCACATCCGGTTTGGATTAGATTGGGGGTTGGGTTACATTGGGCCCCTGGGAAATTGTTAATCCAGAGGCTATGGAATGCTTATGTTGCTACAGAAGATTTCCAAAACTTCTGGCATCCACTTTGCTGAGTCCGACAAGGAGTGCCCCCAGAACACAATGATTAGGGTAAGAAATCCTCATCTATGCTATGAGACCATCCCAATCCAAGCCATGGCTGCCCACAGTGTCCATAAAAATCCTCACAGAGGAAGGACAGCCCCTTTGCCCTTATGGGGACAGGTAAAAGCGCTGTCTCACAAAGCCCAACAGGTAGTGCTATCTACTGAAAAAGTGCTGACTCTGGAACATCTACTCCTGCCTATGTGTGCTCTGTTAACCTGTGCCTTGTAACTCTATGGCAGGGGCTAATTCAGAGGTATTGTGTTGGGCCAGTATCTTTAAACCTCCCTTATTGCATCGAGATTTGTGGACCAAATCCCCCGTCTCTGTATCTATATCTAGTCCTGACTTAATCTCTCCCTGTTATCTGTCTGGCATTCCAGTCTATCCTATGGAAGAAGGACAAGATTCTAACATGTCTTACTCTCAGTTCTCTAAAGCTATCTGTCTAGGCAATTCTCCATGTTAACCCTGTAGATATCAATATTTTTAATTCAACATGGAGGTTTATATAATCCCAGTAGAACTCGGCTGGTTAGACTGTCCTTTTGGTCTGTGAGATCTCACACCTGTAAGATACACAACTCTCCTAGTCCTTTTGGTTTGTGGTTACAAAACTGCACCGAACATAATTTTGTTTCTGAAAAGGTATACAATCTCATACTCCATAAACCAATTATGAGCAGCAGTGGAGTTGCTCAATCTTACATGTCTTCTATGCTCTCTTACATGTCTTCTATGCTATGTCTGAATTTGAAGTGAGATATCCTCCAAAAGTGGTGTGCTGTTTTGAAATATTTTCCACTTAATATCTTTGGGAATATCCTTTTATGTGACTCCATGGTAATTCAAATTTTGAAATCCAGGATGAATATACCTGAGTGTTGCCATGGTAATTATTGTAGTAGGAAAGAACCTTAATGTGTAACAGGTGAAAATTGAGCACAAAATATTTCCTTCAATTTTGTCCCCAATTTTTTGGAAATCATTACCTGGCTACTTTGATATCTCCTGTGCTAATCTGTTTATACTGAGCCATTTTGATAAATATTTCAATTTTTATGAGTAATTCATTTCTGAATGTTGGTCATATTTTTAGTTTGACACGTGGAAATAGTGTTTCAACTTATATCACTTCCATCCATGGCAACATCAATAGTGAAATATCTTCATTAATTAGGGGAGCATTCATGATTATGTTAATTTAGTAGGAGTCATGAACACCTAGGTATGGCTCAGTGCACCTTGTTACGACTGTAGAAAACATGGTCTTCTATTGAATCCAGTCTGATATAAAGTCTTGATTGATCCACTTAGAACACAAACATTCCGAGTATCATCTGCACATAAGAATATTAATGCGTTGTGCCTTTTAAATATTTTTCAAACCATATATACTCATTACAAACTGCAAACAATGGCCTGTAGACGAACTATTCAAACAGCAGTTAACATGCATATATATTATGAAATTATATTCAATTTCTCTACACTGTCTTAAATATTTCTATTATATGATTAAACGCTTATATAGCTCAAGTACTTGGACATTGCACACTTACAAATGAAGATGCATTTATTGATTATGATTAAGGACAGAGAGACCCATGATAGCTCTTAGAATTGTCCTTGAAGTTGGTTGAATTACATCATTGCAAATTTTCCCAATTTTGATAGTATTCTTAAATTGGGTCATGATACAATCTGAAACAGTCCATTTTTATTTGTAGCCTGTTGTACAACAGCTCTTAGAAGGCAAAATAGAGCCAGACACTTAAAGAATCATACGAATAAAATATTTTAAATGATATTCATAAGTTTTCTTTATTTGGTTTCAAAAAGCCCAGAGTCATTATGGAATACCTGTTACAGTCCTTGGTATTTCCCATGGGCTCATAAAAGAGAGGTATTCCAACCCTTTGCTTAGCCTTATGTCATGACCAACACTGTAAATTGTAAATTGATGGGCCTCAATATAGAAGTGATACAGTGTCTATTGTTACATAGCACATGCAAAACCCACTTTAAGCATTTAACCCAGATGTCTAATTTATATAAATAAATATATTACTAGCAAACGAAGAAAGCTTTTATGTCCAATTACTATGAATCATTAACTCATATCTTTTTTTTTTTTTTTTTTTTTGCCAGTCCTGTTCCTTGGATTCAGGGCCTGAGTATTGTTGCTGGCTTCTTCCCGCTCAAGGCTAGCACTCTGCCACTTGAGCCACAGCACCGCTTCTGGCCGTTTTCTGTACATGTGGTGCTGGGGAATCGAACCTAAGGCCTCGTGTATCCGAGGCAGGCACTCTTGACACTAGGGTATATCCCCAGCCCTAACTCATATCTTTAGATGAAGTACATTTTTTGGTACATTGCCTGATACATTTGTTGCACTAATTCTTATATAAGTGGTGGTGTTTCTTTCCTTACAGAAGTATATCACTTAATATTTGAGAAAGCACACTTAGGTAGGAGAAATGCAATTATGATCATTAAATGGAAATCTAAGTACGTTAACATGTAAAGTCCTCCTATGATTGTTCTTCAGTTTCTTTTACATGAGTCTGATATGTTTCATTTCATTATGTATTCTTGCATGTAAGAAAGTATCACCAAATTTACCTCTTTAAAAGAGAACGTCAATTTATGTGACATTATGTGAACATCAATTTGGTGAGCCAAACACTTCTGGGAGTTTTTGTAAAAAGAAAAAATTCAACTCTGTGAGCTTTTCTTACTACGAAAGATTCTCAATATCGAAATAATTTCAGTGTGTGACAATATGCAAGGATTCTTTGACTTCTTTAAATAGGACGTTTTGCAAGACCGAATGAATGGGAAATGTGGTAGGGAATAGAGCAGAAAGGGCTCACCAAGTGAATTGGGTAGTGAGAGAACAAACTGAGCTAATCAAGGGACTTAGGAAGAGATATATCACAGGAAAAAAGGAACAGATTACAGGAAGCATAAAGAAAGAGAGGTATATGCATATATCACCATTTTGGGATGATTTGCTTTACAATTACGAAGCATAGAAGACATAAGAATTTTGAGAATTGAATGTGACACTGAGCATGAAGGATCAGACGTCTGTTTATTTTACTTTATAATATTGTTAAGAATTACTAACACATAGAGTTAATGTGTAAATAATTCAGAAATTGAGGGAGTGGTTTGAGGGGTGAAGCAGAGGGATGAAGGGAGCAAATCAGGAAGAAATAGCAGGTATGAGAAGAAATGCATATGTAATCACTATATGAAGCATGTTCCTGTAACCCCACTGTACATCATCCTAAAAATAAGAAAGAAAATGTAAAAAAATTAAGTGTAAATGCATTTGGCGGTGGGAAACTAGATTTTTCAATGTATCCAAAAAATAACATTCAAAATTTATTAAAATGTGTGCATTGCTGGAAATATTACAAGTGTTTTGTAGATAATCAAAAAGAAGAAAATTTTTGATTGTGTGTGTGAGTTTGTGTGTGCGTGTGGGGGGGTGTGTTTGAGTGAGTGACTGTGTGTGATTGTCTAGTCTTTTGAAGTTATGTCTCATGGTGATCAACATAGAAATGCATTGCTAAGATAGGGTATATAAAATTTTTCAAACGTGGTAATTCCTCCCTCATTTTTCTCTTGCTTCCCTTTCCAATCAACTGTTAACCAACTTTCAATGGTTAATTGCAACAATTTCCATTCCTTTGTTGCATTCCTTTACCCTTTGTACTTTTCACAGTGTGAAGAATTCATTTCCTTACTACGATAAAGAAAGAAAGAATAGTAAGAGCTCCATGGTCTACTACAGCGACACCTGGTTTACAAACACAGAAAATTAAATCAAAAGAAATAATTTCAAATAAGGATTTCAAAGTAAAAATAAAGAAACCTCCGGATTCCATATATTTGAGATCATTACTAGTACCATGATTGTTTGTGATTATTTCTCCAAACTATTGAGAAACTGTGATACTCTGCATGGAAAATCATAGGCATGTATGCCAATTTTACAACTCAGCGAATCCATTGGCTCTGTTTGCCGTTCACTTCATACGACATAATGTTTTCCTAAGGCTTTCCATTTCCTTACAAATGAAAGGATGTCATTCTTTCTGAAGGAAGCCTAGAATTCCACTATGAATATAAAACCACTTTCTGTTGTTCCATTCATCAACTGATGGCCAGACGAGTTGGTTACATATGTTGGCTATTTGAGAGAATGCTGCAATGATCATGATCATGGTGGAAGTTTTAGCATGGAATTCTTTATGGTCTTTACAGTGAATGCCCACCATTGAGATTGCTCGATCATAATCTATGTGTATATTTTATTGCGGATTTGGTATACTGCTTTCCAGAGTGTCTAAAGAATTTTATTCTTTTGAGTTTCAAATATATTTTGTATTTGAGAGCCCTATTTGTTTAGTAGCTACTTAATATCTTCTCTCATATTCTGTGCTCTCCTCTCTCTTCATAATTTGACATATGGAGCTTAGCAATTCCATGGACATCCTTTTGTACAATACTGTGATTTAATGTGGTTGTTAGATTTTATAAAATCTGTTAATCTGTGCCCAGAAGCCCTAGTATTTTTCCTCGTTCTTCTTGCATATTTATTGTATCCATTTTACCTCGAGTCCCTGTTCCAATTAGAATTTTTGGTGGTGTGAGGACACACACAAGGATGTACTTTTGGTTGGTGGAAGAGTTTAAAGTATTCTGCCTTACCATTTCTTGAAAAGGCTGTGCTTTTCTATCCATTTCTTTTGTCTTAATTATAAAAAACCAAGGTGTCATAGGTGTATATGTTGATTTCTCTGTCTTCAATCACATTTTCTTGATTTTTGGCCTTTTGTTGTAACAGGACCAAAAAGATTTTCAACCTGAAGCTTCCAAAAGTTTGAAAGTAGATATTAACATACCTCCAGGACTGTTCTTCCTGCTACGGAGTGTTTTGGCATCAACAAAATAAATTATCCTCGATGATCAGATATTCCTGTTTCTAGAAAAGCTGAACGCAAAATCAACTGAGAAAAGAGTCTCTCTCATTTAATGACACAATACTTTTACTTTTTCTTTCTACAGAGAAACATTTGGTAAAGAGGACTTTCAAACAACGGACTCTTGTACACGTTGAACCACTGTCCTAACCTCTGACCCAATACTCCTTTACACATCCAAGTTCTGGAAAATTACTGTATTCTTTCTTGCCATGTACCAGAGTTTAAATGGAAGGAAGTGGAACTCTCCACATGAATGCTATGAAATTCATGTGATGTCACTCAAGAGCATTTTCTGTCATTTGGAAAAGCTGTAGGAAATAGAATCATGCCAGACAATCATGAATTGTTTATCGATTACCTCAATATTCTGCCAAGTAATTATGTTGTGGTGTAGATAACATGTAGATAGTTAGATACAAAGAGAATCTGACAGATAAATCTATACATACGTACAAAGCCTTTTTTCCTTTCTACATTAAAATATTTTTTACCAGTAGCCACCAGAGTTTCCCAACAATATTTACCTTACACTTTGTGGTCGATATGAAATTTGTTTGAACGAATCTGCTATCTGCTATGTGCTGTCTGCTATGTGCTAGGTGCTATCTGCTATGTGTGCTATGTTGTTGCTGGTTGGAATATTCTGTAGATGTCGGTTAAGTGTAGTTGATCTACGCAGGTTTTTAGTTCTGTGGTTTCTTTGTAAAGTTTTTGGTGTGTTGATCTGTCCATAGGTGATAGTGGAGTGTTAAATTCCCCAGTTATCAATGTGATTGGTTCTGTGAATGATTTTAGAGTCAGTAGTGTTCGGTTGGGTCGTCCTGTATTTGTTGTGTAGATATATAGGATGGTTATATCCTCCTGTAGTAGAGATCCCTTTATTAGAATGTAGTAACCTTCTTTGCTTCTTTTTTAATGTTTTTAATTTGAAGTCAATTTTATCTGATACTAAGATTGCAATGCCAGCGTGTTTATAGGGGCCATTGGATTGACAAATTTGTTTCCAGCCTTTCACTTTTACGAGGTGTTTACTTTTGCTGGATAGATGTGTGAGCACCATTGAAAACCTCAGGCGTACCTTACAAGGCACTGTTGTGTAAACCTTTGACGTTAACATTTATATACAGATACCTTGTATACCTGTATATAATATGAGACTGGTGTTCCTGAAGAATACAATTTTGATATAACAACAAATCCTGCACCCTGTACTCAGTAGTTATGTATTTACTGTTACAATCTTATGAGTAACTTTTGTTACTGTATTAAAAAATGTTTGGACTGGCAGGCTTTGTCTTTGAACCCATTTGATTCACTCGGTTTGAGCAGGGATACCCTCTACCCAATAACCTGAGGACAGTGGAATCTGGAGTTCCTGTAAGTAAGGAGGGTCAATTAGCGGCAGTGAAGAGAATAGAGTAAAGTATTATGGGGGAGGGTCATGATTTTGGTTTAATTATTGACGTGGAAATGTGGAGAATAGTAGAATTGGTAGAAAGAAGTAGTTTAAAAAGATAGACAATTCATTTAACAGAGAAGAGTGGAGGTGTTATTCCTAGGCAAGTATTTTTGAAGAAAGAGAATGTGAGGAGGAAAATAAAGAAGAAATAGTGGAAGACAAATGCACAAAACAGAGAAAATTTATTTTTAAAAAGAGAAAAAAAAACCCAGAAAATTGAACAAGCAAAACAATTTTTTGCTAAAAACAAACAGGTAAAAAAGGAAAATAAAAACCAAATGACATTTCAGAAATGGAAAAAAACACAATAAAAGCATAAAAAAACTTGGAAAAGTAAATGGAGTCTTCCTTGTTTGGATGGCCTTTTTAGTCTCTGGTTTCCTTGCGATGGTCAGCAGTATATTTTGCTGCTTGCCATGATTGACTTGCTTTCAGTTTCTGGGGGTGGATCTACTTTGAACTGCATCCCTTGTTGGTGAAATCCTGGGGCGCCCTGGTTCACACAGCTTGCAAGTGGGACTTCGGTATCCTCTGTGGACGGGGCACATGCACAGTTTTGGGAACCCTGGCTCCACTACTCTGCTGTGGGGCCATTGCTTTCACTTTCAATTTAGAAATTTCAACAGTCAAGCCGGTGCACCTCTCGCTGAGTCATGGCCTAGGATGACCCTCCTACCTGGGCAGGGGTCCTTCACCTGGCCAGAGATAGCTCTCCCTGATTGGTCCCTCTTGCCTTTTTCAAAGATGGCCCATTCATCCTTGCTCTCTGAAGGCCTACTTTTGTTCCAGTCTGGTCTGAACCTATGCCAGTGACAAAGATGGCACTTTGCTAGAGCAATGGTGGAAGGGCTAAGCTCCAGATACTCCTTCACGGGCGCGAGTGAGGATGTCTTTATAGAGGTACTCACACTTTCTCTGCTATTTCAGCCTTTGGGTGCTCAGTCTGCAATCCAGGTCTGTCTGCTATTGTCATTTTTAGAATGTTCTAAAGTTGTAAGCAGCAACATAATCCTTTGTCGAAATATTGTAAAAATGGAGCCAGCAAGACATTCTCTAACTTTAATCTCAATATTCACAAAGCACACCTATTTTATACTAAATCTTGGCAATGAAATATTTAAGGATTTCATCCATGCATTTAGCTATACACACACATATATATAGATAGATAGATAGATAGATAGATAGATAGATAGATAGATAGATAGATAGATAATTATAGAAATAGATATAGATATAGATATATATGTAGACATAGATATAGATATATACCACCTCTTTTATTCCCAGGAAAAGTCAGGACTCACTACTAGTGCTTCATGTTTGTGATGCCACATAATTAGTTTGTCTTCAATAACTGGAAAAGGTAATTTTAAATTCAAAGCATGTCGTGTGAAACTAATGAAGTTTTTGATGAGTTTGATTTAAAAATGAATGCTTTTATGGCCTTAAGAATGATTATTCATAAAAAAATCTCGCAAATAGTTTGTTTTCTAAGCGGCCTAAATTTAATGAAAGGAACCTCAAGTTTCTTCGTCTTTCTCATTTTAAACCTAATTTCAGTTTAATACTTTAAAGACACTCCTTCCCTCTTTGAATGAACAAGAAAAGATGCCTTCATGTCCCTTTAGATAAACAGTGTTGAAATAAGTCATAAACTATCTCCTGTTTTTCTTCTGAAAATGCCTGTTATTTGTGGATTATGAAAATCAGTATTTACAGGATCTGCATCAAAGAACTCAAAAGTTAATGAGTTGAATATCTTCCAAGTTCTTCAATATTCCTTTGTTTCTCCAAAGAAATGATAATGTTTGAGACATCTGGTCTGGAAGTAATTCTTCATTGGTTTTCTGACAGAATTTTTCTCCTCACAGGAAGTGCAGATATTTCCCTGTCTACCAGAATGCAAGAAGGTAAGCATGTTCCCAATGTCCTTTGAAAAGAACACTTCAAATGGTTCCCATCATATTATGTTTAGCATTCTCAGTATGCAAAACTCTGTGGGGGAGATTCAATGGGATGGAGTTCAGAATTGAGACATTCTGATAATTGTACAGTGGAATTTTGAATTCGTACTATTGAGAGATAAGAATGCAAGTAAAAGCCTTGGCCTCAATGCACCTTCCCTGTCAACAGAGGACAGCGTGAATATTGCAAAACAGTAACCGCAAAAAGTCCTTCGATTAATGGAAAAATGTTTCCCAAATTAGGGCTAACAATTCACAAATGGGAACTGAAATGAATTCGCTTATTATTTCTATGATAATATCAAAAGGCATAGTTATCATTTTTGTCATCACAGAAGGGAATTTGAAATTAATGCATACTTTGTAATTGGAAGAGAAGGGAAAGAATTACATTTTCTCAAAAATATACCAGATTTGCTTAGATATTTTTCTTTGCAGGTGAATCTCTGGATCCTGAAAGGTTACTGCAATGCCCCTATGATAAGAGTCACAAGATCAGGGCCTGCAGATTCCCGTACCATCTGGTGAAATGCAGAAAGGTAGGGTTGCATTTCAAAATGAGGAGTTTGTCATACTTTACTACAAACATGAATTTGAAGCTTGATATTTGACTAAATGTGCTAAATATGTGTCAATGAAATAATAGACTACCTGGGTAGATGCAGTAAACACATATTTGTATTTGCTCTTGTAATCTGATCTTTGTGTAGTGCAGATAAGAAATAGCAGTGCAACTTGTTTACAGAACTCTAGGATAAGTAGAACATTGCAAGATGTTTTCTGTAGGACAATCATTTCAGTCTGAGTGTAGCGACTTTATACTTGTTTCCTTGTTCACACTTAACTACTCTAAATCAGCAATTTAGTAAAGTTTCTAAAAATTAAGACAGATGCCTGCCTTATGGCAGGACATAATTCCTGAACCATGTTACTTTTCAGTAAACCTAGTGATCCTGAATTGATGATAACGAAGATGTGTCTTGCCTGTTTCGTATATTTTGGTGTATTTTCTGTTATGATACCACGACAGTTATTTTCACATAGAACAAGAAATCTTTCAAATGCTCATAGAGTTGTCTATCCCAATTCAATTTTCTGTGTTAAAAAACATTGCTCTGGGCAGAAAACAATCTTCCCTTTGTTATGCTTTTCAAAGGATGCTCACTGATTATATATACACAAGTACACAGAAAGACACATACATATGCATATTCATGCTCATATGTTTTCAAATATTCTTATATCTAAATGTGAATATGTACAAATTAGACTGTACATGCACATGGTATTACACACATGCACTAAGACACACAATGAGGGCATTTCCAATTGTGTTTTCGATCAATGTGTCTTACCCATTCATGTAGCATATATTAATAAATGCCTGTTTACTGAATAAGATGTCATGATTCTGAATGTTTTTATATGCCAAAGTTATGTTTTAAGTATCCAGCATTTTGCTGCTGTGTCAGACCTCCAATCTTGTCATGACGAGTTTAAATCAAAGTACTTTTATGCGAAGAGAGTATGAGATATATAGTCTGAGAGAATCTTATCCACCTCCAGCCTCTAGAAATTGTAAGAAACAGAATGAAGAAGAGTCGAGGTTGTACTAGCCCGTCCTCTTGTTCTAGACTGGTGTTAGTACAGCACACAAGCCCAAGGTAAAACAACAAGTCAAGCATAAAAGCAGCAACCCTTTCCTTATCCCCCAATAATTTGTACTATTTTTATTTTTTACATCCTGGTGCAATAGAATCATCCGGACATTGCTGCCAAATTGGCTACTTGTCCCTTCAATGCTCAGCACTTGGTGCCGCGCGATCAACTCAGTAAACATATAGCAACATGTGAAGACCAAAGTTGCATTGAGGATGATGTAGGTAAGCTTGATACATGAAACAGAAATGAGATCTGATTCAGATTCAATCTATTACATATTGTGATTCCATTTTCCTTATTTTCCTTCTTGCAGTTACTATGACTTGGTCCCAACCCCAAGAGAAGAAATCTGGAAATACAGGGCATCGCCTTTCCTCTGAGGAAGACTGGGATAAAGGTAAAGAGCTTGATTAAATTTTGAGTTAGTGCTGTAACTGAATGCCAGTTTAGAGATAGATGCAAATAATAGAAAACTCTTTAGCTCAACATGAAATTTAATGTATGCTAACATAGAGAAAGCTATTATGCTCATCCTCATATATGAAGACATGCATTCAGAAATGATTTCTTTAAAGAATATATATAAAACAGGGTTGTCCATCTATAGTTTGGGACTCTTACTTTTCCATGTTTATTATCCACTTAAATCATTGATATATTAGGTCCTTAAGGTGGTTATTATTTCATTAATACCTATGTCTTTCCTTGGCCATGTAAATGTTAGAGAAAATGTAATATATACCCTGGAGACAATATCCATTTTTCTGTTTGCCAGAATCCTTGGAAAACCCTAGCCCAACTTTTGTTTGGGGCAGAGCAGAGTCTTCTAGCCAAAACAGGTAAGCAAATGACATTATCACTTTGGCAAAGATCTATTTCTTAGAAATAAAGGAAACAATTATGATAGGTGGAAGAGCTGCCTTTTTCTTTTAGGAATAAAAAAGCTTTCTCTTTTCAGAGAAATATTCAGATTGCTGTCTGAACGGTGATTGGTGAAAGCATGCATGTGTAAATCTGCAATTACTTCATGATGTAAAAACATTTCCAAGGGCTGGAGATATGGCCTATTGACAAGAGTGCCTGCCTAGGATACACAAGGCCCTAGGTTCGATTCCCCAGCACCAAACATACAGAAAACGGCCAGAAGCGGCGCTGTAGCTCAAGTGGCAGAGTGCTAGCCTTGAGAGGGAAGAAGGCAGGGACAGTGCTCAGGCCCTGAGTCCAAGGCCCAGGACAGGCAAAAACAAAACAAACAAACAAACAAAAAATCATTTCCAAACAAATTCATTGATATCTATGGAACGTCATACTCAAAATGGTCTCGGAGAACCATTCAATATTGAGAAAATGTTACGGATATGACAGTATGTCAGAGCGACCGTTCACTTTTCAATGACATACCTTTCGATTTAATTTTTTTCACAGAAAGAACGAATGAGTGGCTGGAATTCCTCTTCATGTAAGTAGCTACTAAAATCATAAGGAGATTAATTTGATTAAATGTAGTAAAAAGCAACTATAAAGATACATTGTGTTATTTGGGTTTGTGTGTTATATACCCTTTGCTCAACAAGAATAGCAATAACTGTATCATGTGTGTTTACAGCCTGTTTTCATTTTTCAATAATTTCTTGCAAAACTTCACCAAACATTTGTGAAAAGGCCTCCTTTACATGGATCTGTGATACCTTGAATATTCTGTTTAAAAATCACACCAGATGTTCGCCCACTTATACAGTTTGTAAGGCAAGGATAACTTCCAATTTAGATTTTTGAAAGAT